>NC_044906.1:72051065-72233869 GCF_001633185.2 Quercus lobata | reverse complement strand
TTTTTTTTTTTTTTTTTTTATTATTATTATTTTTTTTTATGTTACTTCATGTTCTTTCTAAGACTCCTTTCTTTCATGAGTAACTCATTAAAAAGAAAGACACAATAGAAGGGTGCAATCCTAGTGCTTGGGAAGTATCTTTCTCTGACCCATTGTGTTGTTAACAAGCATTTTTTAAACCATAAAAGAATAAAAATAACTCCCGTGCACATACAGTAAGTAATTGCATGTCCTCAAACAAGCCGTCGTTGCAAGTTAACAGTTTTCATGTGAGAGCAGAGTCCACTTCACAGCACTGAGGTGCAGACAACTGCTAAGATTCTGCTATTTGGTCTCCTTTTCCTTTAAAATCTTAGCCCTAGACCTTGCTGTCTACATAGAAAGAGCAAGCACAACCTTCCCTAGTGATCCGTCTAAAGATCCATCGGACAAGAGTTACCACGAAAACCCGTCATACTATAAGCTTCTGAATAGCCTTCAGAAGTATTTTCCAGGAGAAGAGAAGACTGCAAACAGGCTAAATTAATACACTTACTCCCCATCAAGCTGTGCAATCAGAGCCTCAAATGTTGCCCTTCTTTGAGGATCCTTTCTTGCATGCCTTCCAGCAATAGCATCAATTTTCATCGACAAATATGAACGAAGGAGCCTGTACAGAGGATTTACCAAGAGTTACAGTAAAACGTAGTCATTAATATATCTGAGAGGTATCATATCTGTTACAGCTACAATCTGGACATGACTCCCATGTAGTGCTAGATATCACTAAACCAATATAGAGATGCAGTTTCCTATGAAGTAGTTGTTCGATTACAAAATGTCCCAGATTTCTAAGTCATTCCATGCATCTACTCTTAGGCTTGAAAGCAGCATCTCCATATAAGGGATGGTAGGAGACACAGTGAACTACAGGGAGTCAAAGACAAATGCTCACTACTCAGTATTATGAATTGAAACCTCACTACTCAGTATTATGAATTGAAACCTATCGTTATCACTTTTAAAATTTAGGGGATAAAATTCAAATTATGAAACGTTAAAGTGTAAAATCTAATAATTCCAAAACTTTAAGGAGTAAAATCTAAATTTTGAAATTTAAGGGTATAAAATCCAAACACCTTCAAACTTTAAGGGTGTAATTTACCCTTGCAATTAAATATGATAGTGAAACCATAACCCAAAAGTTTCAAGATCCCATTGACAAAGTAGCAAAGTCTATTGTTTTTCTTGAAGTAGAAAACTTTGTTTATATTTCCAATCCATTGGTGATTGATGTTGCCAATCAATTGAAGGTCAATGAGAAAAAAAAAAAAAAATTTATGTTATCCATCTTTATGATATAAGTTCCAAAATCAAATGAAGTTATTGAAGTATTAAAGTATCCGTTTATTTTGAGCAGAAGTCATCAATTTCCAAACGAAAACTTGAGGTTGAATTCAAGTGGTCGGGTTTGATGTAGGAAAAAAATACGTGGGTATATTTTTATCATTTATTAATCTTTGATATTTTTATGTAATTTTTGATATTTTAGGATTTAAGATTTTATTTTCTTAATTTCAAGAGTTTTTGAGATTTTTCTAGTTAAATTAGAATCCTTTTATTGTAGGATATCTTTAAGAATATTTTTTCTTGCCAAACAAGTTTTATGGAGTCTTTAAATTGGCTTCCAAGTTTCTACACGAAAATACAATGCTATAATTGACCAATAATATTTTTAGAGAGGTATTCTCTTCTTTCTGGTGGATTCATATTTGTTTCTTGTAGATTTAAAGTTTTGCGTCTTGTTAAAACAATACCTTACCTGTTTTGCATCACAACAAATTATAGTATGCAAGAACAAGTTTAGCTTGACATAAACCTTTAAAGACCATGAATCGTCTGTTGATACAAAATGACCTCTGAATAAGTTCTTGGCCATACAAACCCAATATTTCATGTGAATCAAACATGGAAAGACCCGTGAATCCATTTTATCATTTAATACAACATAAATCATCATGTGTGTGTGTGTGTGTGTATATATATATATATATATAATATGTGCTCTTGGCTTCTCCAAATTTAATATATATATATATATATATATATATGTGTGTGTGTGTGTGTGTGTGTGTGTGTGCACGCGCGCTCTTGGCTTCTCCAAATCTATATATATATATATATATAAATATATATATATATATATAAATATATATATTTATATATATATATATATAACCGAAGCCTTTGAATTTCTTACAATTTTCCACATTAGCATAATATTTAAAAAATAAATAATAAAATTAAAAACTCTTTTCACTCAGTTAAAAACTCTATTCACTCAAAAACACCGGATACTTATCTATAATTAAAAAACAAAAAACAAAACAAAACTTGGCCGTCCCTACCCTAATATGATTCATTCTCTTAACTATTCCACAATCAGGAAAAAAGAAAAGGCGAGCGAGAGAGAGAAGATGACGAAAACGTCAATGGCTTCCCTAAGGTCATTCTCCGCGAGGTTCGTGGTTGTTCCGCTGAGGTACGTTACGATCTTTACTGTTTTCTCTATAAATCTTTCACTCTAATTGTTTATTATTGTTAAGTCTATCAATGTGTTATGAATTTTTGCCTAAATTTTGCAAATTGTGAACCGAAATTTGGTTGATTAATGCAATGGTCCACAATTCACATAGATGAGAAAACCTGGCTAATCTTGAAGCAAAGTTTGATATGAAAAGTGTTTTTTTCTTTTTCTTTTTTTGATGGTTTGTTCTCTGTGTTCTGCAAGAAAATAAAGAGGTTAGGATGTAATTGATGTTTTCTTGGTTCTTGGATTATATTTTGACTAATTGAAACCAAAATCCTAAACCTTATCTTTTAGAACTTTGTTTTGTGTGTGTAATGCTGCCAAATCTTTCTTTGTTTTGTATGTGTAACGTTTTTATGTACATATATAGTTTCCTTGCCACCATCAAATTCAAAGAATTTGCAACTGAAGCCAACCTTCTCTGAAGAGCAAAATCCTAACCCTGGGTAAGAATTCTGATTCTCTTTCAATTGAAAACCTACCTACCCTGTACTTTTGGTATTTTGGGTTGCTATGACTGAATGATTTGCCTTTAGTTCACCAGCCTTAAAAAGGGTTTTCCAAAAAAAAATTAATTGTATTTACTTTAGGGGCTATGGTTTCTTCTGCTTTATGTCTTATTGTGGTAGAACTCGAACACTTTAGTGGGTTTTCAAACTTGGGCTTCTTCCTCTAGAGGTGGAAGATTCTTTCTTTAATTTTTGGTTATTGGTTTTGATTTACATTACTTTGCTATTATTATTATTTTCATATGTGATGCGTAGAATTGGATCATGGGTGAATTATAATTGAATTCATAGATTGATGGGTTTAGATGTAGAGGGTTTAGAATCTTTAGATAATTCAAACTATTGGATGCATTGAATTTTTATGTTCCTATCTGTGTTGTGATTTGTTATTTAAAAATATTGTATAGTTTATATCATCAGTTGCCCTTTTTAGTTGGTAGATTTTGGTTCAAGCTGAATTGCATGGATTCCTTTCTTCAAAATTCTAGACCTTCACATAAGAGAGACAAAAGATTTTTGAAGATAGGCCAACCCTATCATGGTCCCATTCCTCAAGAGATAGGAAACTTGATGAAGTTGGTTGTGCTGCAGCTCGATACAAACCACTTCACTGGCTTATTGCCACAAAACTTATGTCAAAGTGGATCTCTTAGAAACTTTACTGCATACGTCAATCATCTCATAGGTCCAATACCGAAAACCTTGAGAAACTGCGTGAGCTTAACTAGAGTTCGCCTTGAAAGAAACCAACTCTTTGGAAATATATCTGAAGATTTTGGTGCCTATAGTAAACTGAAGTTCATGGACCTAAGTTACAATAGATTTTACGGTGAAATCTCACACAATTGGAGCAGGTGCCCACAACTAACCGCCCTACGCATTGCTGGGAACAATATTACTGGTGGCGTACCTCTTGTAATTGGAGATTTAATTCAACTCCAATTACTTGATCTTTCTTTTAATAAGTTGGTTGGGGAGCTTTCAAAAGAATTTGGAAAGTTGACTTCCTTGTTGGAATTGATGTTGAATGGAAATCAACTTTCAGGGGATATACCTCTGGAGCTTAGGTTGTTAACAAATCTTGAGTATTTGGATCTATCCACCAACTCAATCCCCAAAAATGTGGGGACCCTTTTGAAACTAAATTACTTGAATATGAGCAACAACAAATTTAGCCAAGGCATTCCAGTTGAGTTGTGTAATTTACCACATTTGTCACAGCTAGATTTAAGTTATAACTTGCTCGAAAGAGAGATACCTTCACAAATCCACAAATTGCAAAGTTTGGAGGTATTGAATGTCTCCCATAATAAACTCTCTGGTTTCATTCTGATTGCATTTGAAAAAATGCGTGGGCTGTCAGATGTTGACATATCCTTCAATGAGTTGGAGGGTCCTCTTCTCAATAGCAAAGCATTTCAAAATGCACCCATAGAAGCATTAAGACATAATAAGGGATTGTGTGGAAATGTTTCAGGATTGAAACACTGTGTGGTAGGAAAACATATTTCAAAAAAGGAACACAAAATCATTTTCCCTCTTCTAGGCGCACTTTCACTCGTATTGGTATTCCTCATAATTTTCATTGTTTTACAAAGAAAAAGGAGAGATCCACAGAAAAACCGAGCAAACGGCATGGACAGGGAAAAAGTGTTTACAATATCCTATTTTGATGGAAGAATGATGTTCCAGGAAATCATAGACACAACTGAGGGATTTGATGCTAAATTTTGCATTGGGAAGGGAGGAAATGGAATTGTCTATAAAGCCAAGCTAAAATCAGGAGTCATAGTTGCAGTGAAGAAACTTAGATCCTTGTGTGATGGTGAGATTGCGCAGCAGAAAGAGTTCTTAAATGAGGTAAGGGCATTAACAGAAATTCGGCATCGAAATATTGTGAAATTGCATGGCTTTTGTTCACATTCACAATTCTCAATTTTGATTTATGAGTACCTTGAAAGGGGTAGCTTGGCCACAATTTTGAGCGATGATGGAGGAGCTAAAGAATTGGATTGGAGCAAGAGAGTGAATATCATCAAAGGTGTGGTGCACGCTTTGTCTTACTTGCACCATGATTGCTCACCACCAATTGTTCACAGGGACATATCAAGCAAAAATGTTTTGCTGGATTCATAGTATGAGGCTCATGTTTCAGACTTTGGCATAGCTAAGCTTCTTAATCAAGACTCATCCAATTGGACTTCATTTGCTGGCACATATGGATATATTGCACCAAGTAATAGACTTAATTTTTTTAATCAACGTAGAAGATACAGCATATGAACACGTTGACATGATATCCTGTTTGTTTGTAGAGTTTGCTTATACGATGAAGATAACTGAGAAGTGTGATGTGTTTAGCTTTGGAGTTTTGGCTATTGAAGTGATCCAAGGAAGGCATCCTGGTGAAACCATCTCCACTTTATCTGCTTCATCTGTGGGAGAGAATTTATTGCTGAATGATTTGTTAGATATACGTCTTCTGCCTCCCACTCTTGAGGTTGAGAATCAATTGATACTCATTGTAAAGTTGGCAATTGCATTCTTGAATGCTAATCCAGAATCTAGACCAACCATGCACATGGTCTCTCAAGTGTTATCAAGATGAACTGCACTTTCCTAGAGCCATCCATAGTCTAACTAGGACAAGAAAGGATATGAATTATAAATGACACTATATTCTGTCAAATTTATGTTGTTGAAGGAAATTGTTTGTTTCAGATTATGTAATGCCTAGAGTACTACTAGAACTTTAATTGCAAGTACTATAAATTGCTTTTGGTAACACAGGTTTCAGGGCACTGAGATTATATGTGTTTGATTGGTTATTTTGGTATGCATTATAAAGATTCCAAATGTAAAATAGATATTAGAGACGTATTATTGTGATCTTGGGTTTTAGCCATTTATATTCCAACTGAGGCGTATTAAAGGTAATGAGAAAATTCTTAGTTATGGTTTGCACTTTGTATGACCCTGTTGTCAAAATCAGATACTTGGATGCAAAATCAGTATCCCTTCTAAGCTAATTGTCAATAAATGATGGTAACAATTCTTGTCTACCAGATGCCATTAGAGAAACAAAAAATGTTTTTAAAAGAGCCACTGTCCAAGAAACTTGCTGAGTAATTTTATTGGTTAGCCGAAATAAAATAAATCAAGGTGCTGTTATTATATAGACTTTTAGAAACAGAGCAAGAGAGATTAAGCAAAAACAGAAAACTGAATTTAACAATCTTCCTAACTACCAATTAGGGACTGACACGCATGTGAATCAAGGACTTAAAGGATCACGTGATCTGCACATGTATAAAATATTACACTTATTCCTTGTAGTAGAAAACATGATTGAGCCTAACAATTCATCTTCTTCATGTTTTCTTTAAATCCATGGTTTAGTTGCTGGTTAGCTAGATTTCTAACAAATGTACAGTGGATAACGAACTTTATTAGATCAAAATTGAAATGGCCCTCAGCATACACAATTTGAAAATAAAACAAAGAAGATGCTGAGGCTGTGCACATCAATCTTCCTAATCCTGACAGTCATTGTAGTTGGTACTCTTGTGTCCTTCAAAGTCCAAACTACCCCCTAAAAAAAATGATAGCGAAGCAAAATGTTATGACTAGCTATTAAGTAAAATAGTTAAAAGGCAATTGGACAATTACAAAGACTAATAAATAAAAACACGGTTACAAAGACCAATAAGTTAGTAACAACAAAAATAATATTGTTAACACAACAAAAATGCAACAACAAAAAATTTGAGTTTAGTTAAATTGTTAATAGAGTAATGGACATAATAAAAATTAAAGTATTAAGAAAAATTCTTTTTAATAGAGTAATGTTATAAATACAACAAAAATATTGAAACAACAAAAATTAAATTTGAGCTGAATTTTTATTTCAATAAAAGGAAATGGTAAAATTTCATGTGTGTTTGTGCGCGCGCTCTCTTTGTAATGCTAATATATATATATATATATATATATATATATTTTGATAATCCATAATACAAATATGTTTAAGTTCTCTATTTAGAAGATTTTGTATAATTTAAGTCGGTTGATAACTAACTGTAGAAAAATTTCTCAGAGCCACCACTATGTGTACATAAAATTCTAGACATGTTTTGGAAAAAACACTTGCCTTGAATTATTTTTTTGGTTAAAAAATATTGTAGGGGTAAGGGCCCAAGATCATATATTGGGTTTTGGGCTTCACCCGAGACAATTGACAAGTCCAAGGAGAGGCAAATAGTTGTTAAGGGATCCCCAGTTAAAATCTCATAATTAAGGAATGAATGGAAGATGATCCGAGGAGGAATACCTCCTCGGATGCGACGAATGTAGCTCAAGTGTGTACTCTAGCAATTAGAGGGACCCTCCAAAAGACTCTAACGATAGGAATGTGCCTCATGAACATACGAGAAAGAAGGAAACACAAACTATTTAAGGAAAAGTTGCTACCACCACATTAAATGCACTGCAGCTACTTTTCTAGCCACATTTATGTGAAGAAGACCTCTGAACAGTGCTGCCTTGGCTATCACAACTCATAGAAGGCTGAAATGGGTGTCTGATGGGACGAGCACTCAAGTAGGGATTCAAATGATCAACAAGTGTAGGATCAAGATGGCCTAAAAGGGGCTATATAATGTGAAAGACTCTCCATGAGAAATGGATTGGAAAATAGAGAGAAAAAATAGTATAGCAATCTAAATCATTCTGATATTCAAGAGTGATTATTATATATAGGTTTAACCTCCTCGGACTGAAAGTTTATTAATATCAGCATCCTTTATTTGTGTTTGATCGTCTTGCAACTCAATACTAGCCGTTATTCAACTCATTAGGACCTAGTTTTTTGACCCATTCTTTACAAATTCATTGTATTGGGCTTATTGGACCAAGACTCCATACATTTTGGGCTTGGACCCCAAATTGTGACCCTACAATTATTTTCCATAAAAAAAATTAATTTAAAAAAATATTTTTAATATTATCTATCTATAGATTTAGCCCCCCCCCCCCCCAACAAAAAAAAATCCTATAGATGTGATAATTTATTTATTTTAAATGATAAAATTTTCCATACCAATAACTTTTTTTTTTAATTTTTTGAACCTCGGATTTCAAATATTGAGAGCCGTTTGTTATCATTGTTTAAACAATATTTTTCAGTGTTTAAACAACATTACACGTAATTTTACACACTTTTTCATCTACATGTATTTTCAAAAAATACAAACAATATTACTAGAACAACATTATCCAAGAGCTTGAATATTCAACCACAAAGACTGAAGTTAACTAGAATCTTAATTACAGAACTACCCTCAAATATATTTTCGTTCTCAATTGAATTCACCGACTTATTAGTCGCTCTCTCTCTCTCTCCAAATTTCTGAGTTGTTCGCTGGAATATTCACGTTATCTCTTCCTGGTCACTCCAGCACTCATCGGTAAGTTTCGAATCTCGGATTTGGTTCCTCTCTTTAGTTACTCAAAAGTTTTCTTTTGCTTTCCTTTGTTTTCTCCATTACCAAACAGTTTACATCTTCTAATTTTGTTCGATTTTATCTTTTCTATTTTTGATTGCTTGAACTTTTTTTGGTAATTTAAATATGTGAAAGTAATTAGTAGATGTCAACTTTCTTTCACATTTCCAAATTTTATAGATATGTAAATGCATTGCAAGGTATGAGTTTGCTTGTTTGAGATTCAATTGCAAGGTTTATTAGATTAATCTTTCTTCTTGTTGGTGTTATTGTTTTAGTTTCTCATGAGGTATATTTTTGTGAATAAGTTGCTTTGATTGGGCTTTTAAGAAGATGTGATGTATTGATTAATTCAGCCACATTGTTGAATTTAATTGGGACCTAAGGTACAGAACTTTTGTTGCTGCCTGTTTGAAATTTTGAGCATTCCATGGATGAATGTATGGATCAAATTTTAGATAATACTATATACTAAAAATGGGTAGAGGGGTAAGGTTCTTGGCTCAAAACTATAATTGGGTACGTGTGTACTTTACCAATAAAGAAATAGTTTCGAAAACTCTTCTTGTATTACCAAGATTATATTTTGAAACATTGAAAGGAATATTAAAAAAAATTTAATTATGTTGGTTGCTTAACTGAGCAGCAATGTCATAATATGAGCTCATTCCCTTGTAATAAGTTGTAAAGTTGATCTGCCTAATCCATAATTTCCATATGCATGGAAATTTCCCCAATGATGTGATTATTAAAATAGATAAACAGTTCATCTAATCGAGTTTGAAGTGTACTCATATGTTCTAACTATCAGTGTCTGCAATTAGTGATTTTTATGATTAGGCAGTGTTATTGTATTAAGTCTGTGCCCCATTGCCATATTTCTATCTGTTAATAATTTCATTGGCCAAATCGTGTGAGAACATTTTCTTTGTTGATGGTTAATATGCGATTATTCTCATTTCTTGAGCTTTTTTGAGAGGGTCTTCAGGGGCTTTTACTTTTGGGTGTAATTTACTTCATGGAACCATTTGCACATTCATCTTTTTGTTGTTTCTTCTCTAAAGGCTTTGCAAATTTTCAAGCATTTGTTGCTTACGAAGTCTGAGCAGAATTTTTTGCTAAGTTGTGTTTTGGTTGGAAGCTGATGGAAGGGTTCAGAACTGAAGCTCACATAATTTAGGATTTAATTCACTAGATATGCCGAAATTTGTTTGCTATCGGGAAAAATAAATACTGCCTTATTTCAGTGTCTGCTAATACTAAATTATTTCATCTTAGTTTAAATTTTAGCTAAATTTCTATTTATGTGAATATTTTTATAAAATCTCCTTGTGCCATCCAATCAAGCTATTTTCCTTCTGAAGTCATAACCTTTGACCAGTGGTACCTTTCATGGTGGAAAGAAAGAGATGCATGAATCCAGATATCAGAAGCCAAATTTCACCCTTAGCACAGCTCCAACGTGGGATAGGTGTGTTGCTATTTATACCTTAAAATTGTTGTGCATATGTTGTCTGCATATTCCTATATATTTGTGTCTAATGTCAAATGTCTGGTGGATGATATTAAACTTTGCTTGAAACATTTATTGAATCGTGATAGGAAATTTGTTTTGATTACTTGAAATGCATTTCATGGTGACTTTTGGAGGTAATGAAATAATTTTATCTTTTGTGGTGTGAAGCTGTCTATTATTGAGTTGACATTAGTGCTTTTGTGATTGTTTGTTCAAGTGCTCTCGTGACCACTAATGTGCTTCTTCTTGTAGATTTTATTGATTCCCTGAGATTTTTGTTTTTTGATAATAATTGATTCCCAGAGATTCTAATTTTAGCAATAGGTACCGTATAATTTCAAATGCTTATAAAAAGACTCGTATGATCTAATCATGCAAAAGTTATTTCAATTTTAAGTTGCTGGCCTCATACAGAATTAAGTTGCTAAATAGTTGGTTATATTCCGTTTCAGCACTAAAGTTTAAATGGTTGTCGAACAGTTGTTTCTTAATAGCTTCTGCAGGCTGGAGCTTAAAGGAAATAAATTTCCTTGAGGAATTTCTGGAATTCAAGGGGAAACAAGAAGACATCATGCTTTGAGAAACATCAGAAAATCAAAAGTTAGTTGCCTGATCATCCAAAAGACAAGCATGTTTGGATCTCCCATTTTTTTGCAAGTTTTGCTTACTTTTTGCACAGTTATGTTGGAGTACTGAAAATCTGGTATTTTTAAGGAAGGAGCCAGAGTCTCATAGCTCATAGTTAAGGTTAGATATCTGGTTGGCCAATTTCTGCACGTGCCTTAAAATCATTTTTTCTTTTTTAATAATTCAATAACCAAAATAAAAAAAGATTTTTGTTATTGAATTATAAAAAAAAGAAGAATAGATAATTCAATTTCTGTATGTGCCTTAGCCCTAAAATCATATTAACAGTTACTACCTGTTACTGTGTGATTAAAAAGTAAAAAATAAGCTGTGGGATGCAGTATCAAGAAATAAAGATTGCTACTCAGGCCATCTCATTCAATGGATCTTCCACTTATTAAAAAAATGATAAATGATATGTAGATAAAAACACTGAGTGTTGTACAGTATGCTACATTTATGGAGTAGTTTGCATTTTCCAACAAGGCTAATGAAGGCCAATGAGCTTTAGCTCAGATGGCATGTCCTCCCCTTATAAAAGAAGGGTGGAGGGTGAGTTTACGTGTTCAATTAGTTCAATACCCACCAGGTGCTTGCATAATTTACCAATAATTTTTTTTAACAAGATTAACAGGTTTTTGCAGTCATTACTGTTGAAAAGGTTATCAAAAGACTAAGCAAATGACTGTATATTCCCCGAATTTTGCCAATCACTAGTTGTCTGAAGGAATACACAGTGATGAGTTAATGCCCTTTAATAAGTGAGGCCTTATTCTTCTCTTATATATATGCATGCGTGCACACACATACATCTCTTAGATGCTGTTTCATCTATCTCTCTCCTATGGTTTCTCTAAGATTCATACGACTTACTTAACGCTCCAAGTTCTGTATGCTCCCCAGGATTATCGGAGTGAAAGGACTTCAGCTTCAGAGTGGAGATCGAGTACTGAGGTTCTCTTTCAGCCAGATAATCCAAGTAAAGTCCGAAAATTCAAGCCCTCTTCAGTTGTTTCTTTGACATTGAAACCTTAGCATTTCTTTGGATGGAAAAGGTGAATTTCTTTTGTCACCTTTGAATTCCTTTCTTGTTGTAACATATCGATTATTGGTTATGCTACGCGGGTATATTGTATAAATTGTAGTGAAGATTAAATTTAAAGTGCAATAGAACATGCAGGAAAGAAATTTAAAGAATTGGCTTATAATACTATACAGATTGCACCGAGCAAACAAACTTGAATCAATAGAGAATTGTAATGATTTTGGATTGTACTTGGATTTTTTTTTAATAAATATTGTTCATCTTTTATTTTACATATTTATTATTCAAGATTTAATATACTTTGCCTATTTTAATAGGATTCAAAATAAGAAAATTTGCTTAAAGTTAAAGGTGATCCCCACTGATAAAAAGATAAGAGTTGCTTGAGATGGCTTGATTATGTGCAAAATAGAATAATTAATTCACTAGTGAGGAAAAGTGAGTTGATTTTAAGAATAATAAAAGAGGGCAGATAAAGACTTAAAATAGTATTAGTAAAAATAATATAAAAATCAATTAATGAGGTGACAAAGTATAACTTCAAGGAGAATACAATGGTTAAAAAGAATACATATGACTGATTTTTGATCATTCTGCTGAGGTTTTTATGTAAATAAAAAAGATACCAACAGAGAAATTCATGTTTCAAATATGGATTGCTTTAGTATAATTAAAAATGTATAAGCGGTTTTCAAGTAAATATATGGGATATGTAGGATGGAGATGGCCAAATGGCGTTGAAGCTTGGAACAACAACAAATCCAACCTTGTTTTCTTACTTTTCCCCATTTTCATTTGTTCAGCAACAACATATTTGATCAATTGAGTGTGTGTTTGGCAAAAATTATTTTTGCCAACTTATTTTATTATTTAGCTTATTTTTATTACTATTCATGGAATAAGAGAGTGAATATCATTGAAGGTGTGGCTCACGCTTTGTCTTACATGCACCATGATTGCTCACCACCAGTTGTTCATAGGGACATATCAAGCAAAAATATTTTGTTGGACTCTCAATATGAGGCTCATGTATTAGACATTGACATAGCTGAGCTTCTTAATCAAGACTCATCTAATTGGACATCACTTACAAGCACATATGGTTATGTTGCACCAGGTAATACACTTCATTTTTTAATTAACGTAGAACATAGAGCATATTAACACATTGGCATAATATATATTTTGTTTGTTTGTAGAGCTTGCTTATACAATGAAGATAACTGAGAAATGTTATGCTTATAGCTTTGGAGTTTTGGCTATAGAAGTGATCAAAAGAAGACATCCAGTGAAATGATCCCCATTCTACTTGCTTCAATTGTGGGGGAGAATTTTTTTTTTAAAAGATTTGTTAGACATGCACCTTCCACCTCCCACACTTCAGGTTCAGAGTCAACTGATAGTCATCATAAAGCTGGCAATTGCATTCTAATCCAGAATGTAGACCAACTATGCACATGGTTTCGCAACTTTTATCAACCCCAAATGCACTTCCCTAGGGCCACACTGTCTCACCAGGATAGGCAAGGATATACTGAATTGTTTGGAATGCTATATAATCTGTCAAATTTATTCTGCTAAACGCAATTGCTAGTTTAAGATTATGTAATGCCTAGGGTATACTACTAGTATTAGATGTTTAATTGCCAGTATTAATAATGTGCTTCAGGAAACACAGATTTCAGGGCACTGTGATTATATATATGTTTGATTAGCTATTTTGGAATGCATTAAGATTTTAATTTTCAAATGAAGTGAAATAGAGATTAGGGACGTATATTATGCTTTTTGTTTTTATTCATTCACTCTTATATATTCCAACTGAGTCGTATTTAAAAATTAAAAAAAGAAAAAAAAAAGTAATGGGAAATTTCTAGTTATAGTTTGCGCTTTGTATAGCCCTGTGTTCAAAATCAGATATTTGGATGCAAAACTCGGTATCCCCTCAAGGCCAATTGTCAATAAATGTCTGCAAGATGTCATTAGAGAAACCAAAAAACTGTTGTTAAAAGAGCAATTGTGCAAGAAACTTGCCGAGTAATTTTATTGATTGGTCGAAATAAAAATACATCAAGGTGCTCAGATTATATACACTTAGAAACCGAGCAAGAGAGATTAAGCAAAAACAGAAAAAACTAAACTAACAACCTTCCTAACCGTTATACAGTATAATGGAAATAACTAACCCCGCTAGCTTCCAATAAGGAACTGACACGCATGTGTATCAAGGACTTGAAAATCACGGATCTACACGTATAAAATATTACACTAATACGACTTGTAGTAAAAAACAAACATTATTGAGCCTAAGCTACATGTCGCACAACTGCACAATTCATCTTCTTCAGTGGTTTAGTTGCTATATGATTTCTAATATATGTACAGTAGATAACAAACTTTATAGTAACAAAATTAGACCGAAGTTGAAATGAACAATTAAGGCAACACTTAGCTAGAGGGACCTTACAGTTGCTGAATGTATGCCTATCGCATGAAGGTGACGGAAATAGTTAAACTATATATTAGTAGGACTTTAATGTGAATAAAGTCTTACGAATAATAATAATAATAAATGTGGATGGTTAAAATAACTATTTCTTTAATTAAAAAAAATCCTTTGATTTTTATTCATACTAAATGAAATATCATACAAAACAAGGACTGTAATCAGGAATATCTTCAAGTGAAACTTGTAAATATGAAACAAAGAATAAAAATAAAAATAACCCTCCTAGCTAGAGCATGAGCAACGGCATTGCCATTGCATTTTACATGAGAAAAAGTGGAGTAACATCTCTGATACCATCCCCCAAGGTGTGCCTTCAAGCACATGATTGTAGGGTGCAAAAATTGGATCGTTTTGCTGTAATTTGAAGCTTGAGCTTTTAGATTAAGTGGTTTTCCTATATGTTAATTTGGAGTTCATGTGCGTAAATATTTTTCTTTAAATTCATAT
Organism: Quercus lobata; assembly: GCF_001633185.2. NCBI lineage: Eukaryota > Viridiplantae > Streptophyta > Magnoliopsida > Fagales > Fagaceae > Quercus > Quercus lobata. Next base: position 72,219,146 of record NC_044906.1, on the reverse strand, counting down.
TTGTTTGAATTTTTTAGCACTTTTTCCCTAATCTAGAGGGTCTGACAACTAATTCTAAGCTAGAATTCTATAAATAGTGAATTTGGGAAATCTTGTGAATTTCTTTTATATGGTGTGACAAATCTGAGAGAGAGAGAGAGAGAGAGAGGTGTCCACGGGTCGGTCCGGGTTGGGTTTGTGCCCAACTCGGAACCGACCCAAATTATTCGGGTGGAGGAAAATGTGGCCCGAAACCGACCCGGAGAGGTGGTCGGATTTTTCGGTTTGGGTCTCATCAGTTTAGGGTCTCGTCGGGTCGGTATCGGGTTTATCACTGGGGATGAAATCTGGCCGAATCCGGCAAGATCTGGCCAAAATCTGGCCGGATCCGTCGAGATCTGGACGAAATTTGACTGGATCTGGCCGGATTCGTAGAGATCTGGCCTAGATTTTGTTGGATAACGGCGAGATCTCGCCGAATCTAGTCGGGAATTGTAATACTTCGCCGAAAATATAAAGGATTCGGTTTGGGTCGGTTGTCACGAGTTTGGAAACCAAAAACCGACAACCGACCCGTGTGGGGTCGGGTTAGCTTCGTCGGTACCCGTGTCCGACCACCGGAGTCGTCGGATCGGGTGGCAGCAGGTCGGACACGGGCGGGTTGGCCAGGTTGAGCGGGTCACCAGGTCTGATGGACGGTCCTAGAGAGAACATCCCAAAAAAATCAATTTATTGGAAGCTGGTAACCCATAATGTAAGCCAATTACTATGCACATGCAGATTCTCAACTGAACCCCAAATGCACTTTCCTAGTGCCATAGTCTCTCGCAAGGACAAGCAAGGATATAGTGAATTGTTGGGAATGCAATATAATCTGTTAAATTTATGCTGCTGAAGGCAATTGTTTGTTTAAGGTTATATAATGCCTAGAGTAACACTAGATCTTTAAATGCAAGTATTAATAAATTGCTGCTGGTAACACAGGGCACTGTACATGTTTGATTGGTTGTTTTAGAATGCATTATAAAGATTTCAAATGTTAAATAAATATTAGGGACGTATTACTATTATAGTGATCTTCGGTTTTACTCATTTAATATTCCAAAAAGGATCACATATTTGGATGCAGATCAAGCCCTTCTAGGCCAATGATGGTAACATTTATTGTTTGCAAGATTTCATTTAGGAATTCAAGCAATCCAGTACTTTTTTTTTATTTTATTTGAACACACGAACACAAAAGTAGTATATAAAGTTTTTTAAATAGAATTATAATATATTACATAGTCAGATTACCACTACAGAAGGGTCTAACCTTTGTAATAGTAGCCTAGAGTTATAAGGACTGAAACTCTAACACACACAACCAATACCTAGAAACACATTTCACCCTAAAAATATTAGAGGTTAAATTTAATAATGATGTGGTTTAAACACCCATTTTTACACCCACTAATCAAATGGTGCCACCTCAGTTTTTTAAACTTTATTTCACTTAAAAGATTATAGCCTAACCCACATGAGTACTATACCCTTAAATATATTCAAATATTAATTTTATAAAAAAGAAATATGCTCCGGTCTCCATGTCTTCTTCTCTATTATGCCCACCACATCTCTTGCACCATCATCACCAAACCACACTCGCTCCCACCACAACCACCGCCATTGACTCTCAAGTGCTCTCCAATTGCCGCTTCTCTATGGAAAACCCAAAAAGATTACTTCTTCAACTCCCTTTCTTCACCTTCACTTTTTAGTTTCCATGAATACTTTTTCTCTTGATTGGTCAACTTTTTTCCTTTAGAAGCTCAAATCCTCCATCTTTTTCTTTCAAATTTTGCGTACCTCAACTGGGTTCTTTCAATTTTGATCTGGGTATCAAGATTTTTGATGTCAAGTTCAACTAAGTAAAGTCAGTTGCTTTCTTGTGTGTGTGAAATTTTTGTTCTTTTGTTTGTTTATAAGATTTGTTCTTGGGCTGGGATGAACGACATCATTGACGGTGGCAGCTCCTTACTACGGTGAAGTCTCCAGCTATCTAGATCCAAAATTTTTGTTTTATCTATGTTTTATTATTATTTAATATTTGAATATATTTAAGGGTATAGCAATCATGTGTGTTAGGCTGTAATCTTTTAAGTGAAATCAAGTTTAAAAAACAGAGGTGGCACCATTTGATTAGTTGGTGTAAAAAAAGTGTTTACACCACGTCCTTATTGAATTTAATCTCAAAATAATAATAAGTGGCAAAAATAACATATATTATTTGAATAAATTTACTAATATGCCCTTGCTAGTTATATATATATATATATATATATATATATATGATAGAAAATATAGTAATTATAAAGGATAAATTAGTATATTCCATGTAAAAAAACCTCCACGTTGTCCTCATTTGAATCCAAACACAGGGTCAGGGTGAAATTGAATTAAAAGTAAAACTTCACCATTCCCATGCACCCTCTAAGTCTTTTGACTTGACTTATCCTATCTTTTATAGAGTAATGTTGCAGGGTTTTTTATTTTTTATTTTTTTATTTTTTTAACAAATAAAGGTATTTAGACCTCTTTGAGTATCTGACTAATTTTTTGAGCATGTGCAGTCTCCCCATCCTACACATACTAGGTTATTATAGGGAGGAATCCCATGGGAGTGGCCCCTAGATGTTGGCAAGAGATTTTGAACCCAGAATCTCATAGATATTTATATATATATATATATATATATATATATATCATGAGGCTTTAGGAACTACTAAGTCAACCCCTTGGAGTTATAATTTTCATAACAGTTGAATTGACAAAATTTTCACTAGTTATTGTATGACCTACACTGACTAATTTTTTTGCATGCTAATAATAACTTAATATTTTGACGATTCATTAAATTTTTTTATTTTTATTTTTAATTCTAGATAAATTGTTGATAGTTGTCCCAAAAATTGAAATATCAATACCCATTTGGTAATGTTGTTATAGTAATAACATTGTTTAAGTGTTGTGAAAATACCTGTAGATAAAAAAATATTGTGGAAAACGTGTTGTGTTGTCTAAACAATGAAAATTGTTATTTAAATAACACAACCTAACAAGCCCTAGTCTTTTGAAACACGTGTTTTTGCAGAGAGGAAATTAGCTTCTAATTTTCCATGCGAATCCGAGCAGAGAGTCAAGGTGAAGCAAAATTTACATAAAAATTAAAACTGAATCAATTTCCTAGACATGGTAACTTCCAAGTTCCAAGTCTTACTTTTCATCACGTTCAAATGTCCAATGTCCCACATTCAAAGCTTTTTTCTATTTTTTTGTAAGTATACCAACTAAATGTCTAGGTAATTTGTGAGCCATTTGGAATAATTGCAAATGCACCAACTTTTCCAGCCAACCTCTTACCAAATGTTCCACATTCAAAGGTTTTCTCTAATTTTTATTGTGTCTAGGAGAAAAGATCACTAAGAGGAAACATAAAAGTCTTTTTTTTGGAAGAAAAACTTCCAATTTTGACTTGATTTTTTGTACACATAGTTAGAAAAATCCAATCTTAAAGTATGTAATTTGATTGGTAATTTGAAAAGGTTTTTCTCCAAACTAGTTTGGAGATACACTCTTCAAACTCCTCCTATATCTTTTTATTAGATGTAAATTTTCAAAAATTAACATTAGATATCATGTTTTTATTATATCTTTTATGCTTGCAAAATTTCAAAAAAATTAAAGATCAATAGCTATATCATCAATCAAACTTTTTAATTTCAATTTTTTGTGATATAAAATTATACATAAAAAATGGATCTAATAATCAAATAGTAAATAATATTCAATTTAAACAAAATTTGGTATGTGCATGTTAAGAACATAAAGAAAATGCAATGCAATCCAATAGTTAGATTTTCAAAATTCGCATCCAATAAAGTGATATATGAGGAATTTGAAAGGTTTCTCTCCAAGCTAGTTTGGAGAGAAACCTTGTCCTTGGTATTTTAGGGTTCGGTTAATGAGTACTCTTAAGGCATTTATTAATAGTTCATTTTAGGAAATTAACAAAGTTTTGTTTCAAACTTGGTTGTAAACTAAGACTACAACTTCCATTAAAAAAAAGTTTAAATGACTATATATTTTGAATATCTAACAATTGATTAAATGTTTTTTATATTCTTAACACACATGTCAAATTTTGTGATAATCGAATATTATCTACTATATGATCTATAAACATATTTTTAATATATAATTTTAGACTACAAAAGCTTGCAATGTAAACAATTAATTGATGGCATAATTATTGATCTTTTGGAAAGTTTGCAAACATGGAGAATATAAGAAGAAAATAAAAGTATAGAACCCAATGACGAATTTGTCACATCCAATAAAAAGATATTGAGTGAAGTTGTACTCTTAGGGTACATCCTAGTTTGTAGCCAAACTTTATTCTTTGGAAAGTTCTAATATCACTTTTATAGAAAATATAAAAATCTATTAAAAAATCAATTAGGATTTTCTTTTCTCCTAAAAAGTTTATAAAATTACTTACTAAACCAATTCCTTTAGGGCTTTCATTAACTTTTCTCATTTAGAATAATTGCAATTGCACTAATTCCTCGAGTCAGGCACCTCTTATCAAATGTCCCACATTCAAAGCTTTTCTCTAATTTTTCTTGTGATTACTAACTAATGGTATGTTTGGTTGGAATGATTTTGGGAAAGATGGAAAAAGATGAGAGGAAAATAAGAGAGAAAATAGTTGGGAAATGTGTTTGGTTGGAAGGTGGAGGGAAAGAGAAAACTAGTGGGGACCAACTATTTTCTCTTTGGGTCCACCAAATTACAATCTCTCCAAAATAAAAAGAAAACAAGAGAGAAAACTTTTGTGCATGTGAAAAGAATATTTGGTCTTTGGTGCTTCGCTACTCGTTCTTCCTTTTTTTTTTTTTCCCTTCTTCGCTCCACCTCCTTCCTTTATTCACTTTGGACTTCTTTTCATCTTCTTTTATTTTTTATTTTTTTAGTTAGCTCCTGCTTTCCTTTCTACGCTTCTATCTTCTTCTCTTTTTTCTTCACTTCCTTTTTTTAAAAAAAAAATTTATTCACTCGCTTCTGCATCCTCTCTTCGCTTCTATCTCTTCTTCTTCTTCTTTTTTTATTTTTTTTATTTTATTTTATTTATAATATGGATGCCTCTTTTTTTTTTTCTTTTTCTTTTTTTGAATTGAAGGATATGTTCCAGCTTTTTGGAATATGGTTGTAGTTAATTGATATTTGATAGTCATACTTATTTTTTTAAAAATGGGACTGGATTGGAGCATGAACCAAATACCAATCTAGTCCGGTTCATATAAAAACCAAAAATATTAAATTAAATTAAATTTAAAATAATAAAAAAAAGGGGATAAGATTTAACCGGTTTTGAAGAATAGGTGAGGATGATAGGAACATGCTGTTTTTTAAAAAATCACTGCTTTTTTAGATCGGACAATAAGGGAACGTGGACTTAGCAATGGCAATAGTGGAAGCACTACACGAAGGAGCATGGACCAAGTGTTACACCTCTTTGACAACAACAAGAACTAGCGGTTGTAGAGAGGTTCTACGTTAACTACTAGTTCTAGTTGATAGTTGAGAGAGTCTTTCACTAAGACAAAGTGAACGAACACCTGGTGATTATTTGTGTTTGGGTTTTGGTGCTTCTTGCTCTACTTAACATTAGGCTTTGGCCTACCCGCATTACCTCTTTTGATTTCCTTAGGCTTTGCTGTTTGGGTCTTTGATCATTGTCTCACTATGTGGTTGTGTTGGTGAATATTATAAATGATAATTATTAGTTTACTTGGCTATATATTTGTGATAATTTGAAAACAACTTATTTAGTTATTTGTTAATATATATATATATATATATATATATATATATGAAAATATGCTAAAATACACTTATACTTTAAAAGAATTTGATAAAATAAGAAAAAGTGAAAAAAAAAGAAAAAGAAAAAAAAAAAAGAGAGGTTTTAATCAACTATATATAAAAGTTAAAAGCTAAAAAGCTAAATCTTAAAGGTAATGTCAAATGGACAAATGCTAGCCACTTTCTCTCAAAGTGAAATGCTAGCCACATTTTTACATACAATATACTATTCATGGAATAGTTTTCTTATTTCAAATATATATATATATATATATATATTGGAGGTTTCTATGATAGTTCATGTGAGCTTCTTTGTTTGCTCTTAAAATTTTATTTTTTGAGAGTCGGGAGATTTTGAAAGTTGAAAGGAAGGACTAAATGCATTGTGACGAGTGGAGAGATGGTGTGGGGTCCAAGCTTTATGTGGGGCTGGCGGCGTAAAAAACCTAGGTAGGTCACACCAAAAAAATGAAAGGTAAGCATTGAACTAGTTCTCTCTTAGCGCGCAATAAACGATGTCATGGTGAACCTCGTTTATCAGAAAAGGAAGAAATTCAAATTTGAGAACAAGAACGACGTCAGAATAATATCATGGGGTTAGTGTACCTTTACTCGTGTGTTTGTGGACCACCGAACAATGGCGGCTTTAAGAATTTTTCTTAGAATAATCATTAAGAAATTTTAATTATGGAGAATTTAATATAATAAAGAACTTAAATATATCGATATTATCAAATAAAATACACAGTTACATGATGTTTTGTAATTTTCTTTTATTAAAAAAAATGAAAAACAAAAAAGTATTTATGAAAGATATATAAAGTGATGAAAATAGAGAATGCTGAAATGAGAGTAATAAAGTGAGAGAGTCTAAAATAATGATAAATTAAAAAGAGAAAAAATGGAGAGAGAGAGAGAGAGAGAGAGAGAGAGAGAGAGAGAGAGAGTAATGCATGATACCTATTGTGACTGTGAGCTAAGCCACAGAGAAAAACTTACAAGGCTGCCTACAACATTTCCCTTGGTATTGTTTTTTAAGAAAAAGGGAATTAAATATTATTCTTATGGAGTGAGCTGAACAAGAACAAATCTAAATAATTAGAGTTTATTTTAATGGTCTTTTTGTGGAATATTTTTCTCATTTGCTATTATTTAATCAAATCTTGTTGTTGTTTGGATTATGTTTGCTAATATTTGGGCTAAATTTTAGAATTGTGTTAAGGAGACGACAACTAAGTTATTAATTCTCAAGTTTGGCACTCAAGTTTTTTTTTATAAGATAGACAAAACATATATATATATATATATATATATATATATATTCTTTGCAAGTCAAGGTGTTCCCCTATCTTACGTTAAAAACTGAGCATGGTTATTGGTCAAAGGGAAGCTGGTATCCACTTCCTCTTTTCTTTTTCTTTTTCGTTTTTTTTTTTTTTTGTTAGAAAAAAAATCATTAGTTAATTAATAGGATTTTGGATCATTTTAAATTAGAATTGGTTCCTAAAGACCAATGAAATTGCACATATCCTGGGCAATGGCAATGGGACAATACACTACACTTCCATTTTTTACGTATATTATTATTATTATTATTATTATACTTTTTTGCTCCTTATAACATCTTCCTTCGTTGAGGTATTGCGAAATAATAACACCACCTCTATATATCTTTCTAAAACGACACTCCCTCTTAAGAAATTTTATTTTATTTAATTAATTAATTTATTTTAATAATTTGATAGTTCAATGATTTAAATCATAAATGTTTTCAATCAAGAATATCAAAATATGCCAATTAATCTATAAGACTTTTGGCTTTCTTAAGAAATTTCAAAGATTTAGAAAGTTAACAACAACGTGATTTGGGTGTCCCAAATTATCCGGGGAAGGAAAATAAAAAGACCATGCATATAATATACAAAAAACGGTAAGACACATTTCAAAACTGTGAAAGGCAAGACGCAAACAATATGAGGATATGAGTTGTTACAAGCAATATCAATATATTATTCATAAGATTAACTTACCCTTGTGTTTCAACCCAAAAAAAAAAAAAAAAAAAAAACTTGCACTTGTGATAATATCTAAAAACTTTTTTTTGTTTTTGTTTTTTTTTTTTAATCATTAAAATTTACTCCAAAAAATATGTTGACTATATGCAAGTATGGCTTCTAGAAGCCATACTTGCATATAGTCAACATATATATATATATATATATATATATATGTATATATATATATTTGTTTATTAAATTTTCTTATACTAACATACTAAATTCTTTGCATTATTTAATTTTTTGTTTATTAAATTTCCGTATACTAACATACTAAATTTCGATGATATGGGTCAATTATGACTTAGCATGCTTTGAAGTATGACTATAAAGACTTGTTGGGTTAAAATATGATTAAAAAAAAATGATAGAACTAGAACTTAGTATGATGAAATATGAGTATGAATGTTTAGCAAGAAGATGGAAAATATGGTGACCTTAAATCTTTGCATGAAATGCATATTATGTGTAGATGACATGAAATCATGAATGGATACTACCAGGGTGGTTGGTCTAGTGGTTATGGGCTCACTTCTAAGAGTTTGGGAGGTGGGGGTCCCAAATTCGAATCCCATAATGGGAAACTCTTGGGAAATAACTTCATGCTCTCGACTCATGCTTATTAGTGTCCTTAATGGAACTAGGTGTATAGTTATGACTCATCCAAATTCCCTACTCCTGCAAGCCTGAGCCAAGTGGGTAGAGTATTACTGTGGTCACGTCCAGGTGAAAGACGCCAACTCAAGTCGCCCCTCTCTACTTATATTTTGTTCATCAAAAAAACAAAAGAATGGATGAAATGTAAGAACATGCATAACATAATATACGGTCATTAAATTCTAAAAGACTTATTTTTTAGTTGGATGGATTATGTGTTTAACATCTTCCCATTCGATAACCGAGCTTCAATTGTTGCTTATATTTGGGGTTCATAAGCTAAGTAATTTTCCATGTAATTTTTTATTTTTCTGAATTGTAACTAAGTTTATTAATTTTCGTATTTATTAAATTAATTGGAAACTACATTTTTAAAACCCTCAATTTAAGGAGAATGGCATTATCCGTTAACTATTTTGAGGACCGGTACCCTTCACCCTTAGGTTGTGGTTCTCGATCGCAACAGTGTACTCTGATCTATGCGCCCCTATTTAATCAACTTTTTATGTATATTGTGTAATTGTGTTAAAAAAAATGAAAATGATGATACGTTTAGACACACTCAAACCATTAATTCAAAGTTGATTTTCTTTATATATGATTTATTCAAAACCAATCTAAACCAGTTTTTACCCCCTCAAAAAAAAAAAAAAAAAAAAAAAAAAAAAAAAAAAAAAAAAAAAATCTAAACCAGTTTCTCTATTATCAAACCTTGTCTTTTGAAGAAAAATATTGACTCTACCGTACCGTTGGTGTTTAAGAAAGATCTTATAAGAATAACGTGTAATTCCTTCAAGCCAAAAAAAAAAAAAAAAAATTCAACAAGAAGAAGAAAGAAGAAGAATAACGTGTTTGACTTCCATTGAATTGACTTGGATCGAATAGACAGTGCTGTCCTATTTAGACTATATATATAACAGAAGTAATGATGTGTTAATTATTCGTGTCTCTTGTAGCTAGCAAAAATGGATGCCAAGACTTCCATCAGGGTTATCATCATTCGGATGCTTATTATCGTTTTGTTTCTCTCATCTACGTACACGATGGTGGTTGCCGAACCCAACAATGTCGTCCCACGAGCAAGTCCCTTGTTTTCCCATGGTTGCATGCAATATCTTTGTAAACGTTTTATACTCATGCACAGTTAGGTTTTATATTCATGCAATATCTTTGTTATGTTTGCAGAGAAAAACAGTATCCTGCGAGGAAATATTGTCCAAATGAAAATTGGTGGGAAATCCGGGCCAAAACCTTCCGCGCCTGACCACACAGGTTGTCAAATCTGCAACAAAAGTTGATCTATATCATTCAATCGAATGAAGAAAATAAAATTGTGACGTTAATGGTATATAGATTGTCTTTTTTTTATGTACAATACTTGTAATATCGGATGGAAATAATGGAAATCAATAAGCTAGTCCAAGAGTGTCCCGTGTTTTGGTCCATATGTCAACATGGAAAGCTTGTAATAATTACTACGTAATGTGAGACTTTGATGTGGAAATCTCCTTTAACAAAGCTATTCAGTAATAAAAAGTTTAGTGTATAATAGAAGGTTTTAAATATTTGAGATTAAGATTTGACTACATTTCCTCGCTCGTGAATTTCCATTGTTCATACTTGAAATTCATTTTGCTTTTCTTCATTTTCATTGGATATGGGTTCATACATGATATTCCATTTGCCTTTTTTTTTTTCTTCCTCTTTTTTTCTTTTTCATTAGATATGGGGGAAGTGTTCATACTTGAATTCATTTTGCTTATTTTGAGGATCTCCCTTCACGAATGAGAGAGAATTAAGTGCATGTTTGGTACAATGAATGAGAATTGCAACATGAATAATAATCTTTATTACTAGAAATAAAATATATCGTAATTGAAAGGCTAAACATACACACACGTTGGTTTATATATATAAATATATAAATATATATATATATATATATATTTATATATATTTATAAGTGCATGTTTGGTACATCGAATGAGAATTGCAACATAAATATTAATCTTTATTACTGGAAATAAAATTTGTTGTAATTGAAAGACTAAACATACACACACGTTTGGTTATATATATATATATATATATATATATATAATGGTTGGAAAAGATGAATCAATTGAAAGAACATATTTTGTTTTTTGATTTTCTTGAAAACCATTAGGTTTCAAATGATGAGGTTTCAAAACAACATTTAAATGTGATTAAAAAATCAAATTTTGTTAAATTGATAAAACCATTATTCTGTTTAGTCATCCTCTTCTTGAGCCAATTTTGATAACTACTAAGAAGGATGAAGTGACAAAAGAGGAAGTGAAGGCCTCTCCTTGCAAAATTGCTGGTGATAAAACTCCCATTGTTAGTCTTATTGAACAAAACAATTTTACTAATGAATCTTTGAATGTTATTGGTCAACAGCTTGACTGTATTGAAGAAAAAAATTGTTGAAAAAACTGTTCCTGTTGAAAAACCTGTTATTTCTGTCAAAACTGAGAAACCTTTGACTAATTTACCCAGTCATGATAAAAATTTCAAGTTCAAAACCTCTCAATCTAAAACTCAAATTGTTGAAAAAATGCTTTCTGATTTAAAAGTTAAAACTGAGGGTATTTCTAGAAGTACAGCTTGCATTATTTCAAGAAATGGAAAAGAAATTGTTTTTGATGAAAGTACAGATTCTGATACCATATCTTCTATTTTTGCAAAAAAGATTTTTAATGATGATTTACCAGAAATTAAAAGATTTGTTGGAAATTCCAAACCTATGTTTCTTACAAAAAATTGGTATTCAAAACCTACTCCTCCTGATATGCAGTTTGAAGAAAGACCTTTTCAAACTCAGTTTTTTGTTTCTGCTAATAAGATTTATGAATGGAATATTGATGGTCTGTCTGAACAAGAAATCATTAATCAAATGGGTCGTATGTCTATTTCGAAATTGCTTATGTTAATAACCATAATCTTGATCACCCTGAAATTATTGACCTTCTTGCTACTGGTTTTTCTGGTACTCTTTGTGGATGGTGGGGTTCATATCTCACAGAAGACTCCAGAGAATCTATTAAACATGCTATTAAAAAGAATGATGAAGGTTTGCCTATTTTTGATGAAAGTATTGGTCGAGGTATTCCTGATGGTGCCAATACCTTGATTTATACTATTATTAAACATTTTGTTGGTACTTCATCTAATATTTCATCTCGAATTTCTGATTTGCTAAATAATTTGAGATGTCCTACTATGTCTGATTACAGATGGTACCAAGATGTTTTCCTTTCTAGAGTAATGCATCGGAAAGACTGTTTCAAGCCTTATCGGAAAGAAAAGTTTATTGACGGTCTGCCTCCTATCTTTGCTCATAAGATAAAACAAGAGTTAATTGGTAAAAAATGATTCTATTGATTATGATAATTTAACTTTTGGTGATATTTTAAGCACTATTAAAAAACTTGGCATTAATATGTGCAATGATGAAAAACTATTAAAACACCAATTAAAAAATAAAAGAAAAGCTAAATATGAAATGGGTAATTTCTGTGAACAATATGGTTTGCCCCCTATTGCTCCTTCTAGGCAAAAAGGGAAAAAACATGATAAAAGTCACAAAAATTACAGCCATAAAAAACATAAAAGATACAGAACCAACTTTGTTAAACCTAATGATTTTTATGCTAAAAAGAAACATGTTAAACAAAGACCAGGTAAAGGTAAATGTTTTAACTGTGGAAAACCTGGACATTTTAGTAAAGATTGTAAACAAAAACCTGGTAAGTTAAAAAATAAGTTTAATATGTTAAACATTGATGATAAAGAGTAAGAAGAATTATTCAGAATCCTTGAATCAAACAATTTGTCTGATTCCTTGGAAGATGAATTTTCTTCTTCTTCTGCTTCTTGCTATCAATCTGCTACCGATTCTCCTAATATTAAAATTGGTTGCGGAGATTCTTGTTGCAATGTTATTAAATCTGTTAAAACCCTCACTAAAAGTGAAGAGAATGAAAAATTAATAATTCAACTGATAAATCAAATTCAAAATCCTGAATTACAAAAAGAATATTTGGATAAGTTCAAGAAAAATTTGGTAAAAAATGAAACTGATAAAAAACTAAAATCAACTATAAGCTTTGAAGAAACTTTGGAAGGATTTAATAAAAAGAAATCCAAAGATTTAACTGTTAATGATTTACAACATGAAATTAATAATGTTAAACAAGCGATAAACGAATTAAAACATGATTTTAAAAATATTAAAAGTGTCAACAATAATCTTAAACAAGAATTGATAATGTTGAAAGTTGATAGAATCCTTGAAAAACAACAATTTGATAAATCTGATAGTGAACTTGATGAGCACCAAGATGGAGATGAATCCAGTCAACAGGCTCTTCTTTCTGATAAATGTATTCCTGATAGTTTCACTGATCCTCAACTTGCTCTTGTTAATAAAATACTTCCTCCAAAATGGTTTACAAAAGTTAAAATTGTTGTTTCTCCTGATTATCATTTCACTATTATTGCTATGATTGATTCTGATGCTGATATGAACTGTATCCAAGAAGGACTGATTCCTTCAAAATATTTTGAAAGATCTACTGAAAGTTTGGTTTCTGCTAATGGTTCTCAGATGAAAATTAAATATGAATTGAATAATGCTCATATTTGTCATGATAATGTCTGTTTCAAGATTCCTTCTGTTCTTGTTAAAAACATGACTGATAAGGTGATTCTTGGTTTACCTTTTCTAAATACTTTGTATCCTTTTCTTGTTGAACATGATGGAATTACTACTGATCCTTTTGGACAGAAAGTTAAGTTCAAATTTACTTCAAAGTTTGCAATTGACACTGATGCTACTTCAAACATGATTCATGCTAAAATTAAAAATCTCAACTTCCTTCAGCAAGAAGTTAAACACAAGAGAATTGCTGAACAAATTTTTGATACATTGTTGCAATCCATACTTGTTAACATCTTGATTGATGATGTTTGCTTTGATGCACTTAATGCTTTTTGGTGTGAGAAAATACCAATTGATAATTTGTCCTATGATGAAGATTTTCCTATTAATGTGCCAATTCAAGACCTAATGATAGGTTCTTATCATTATTTCGTAGATGATTTTAGAGGTAATATTTATTGTACCAAAAAGTTAAATACTATCAATTATCCTAACATTATCGGTACTTCTTTGCAGGAATCGAAAAATGATGCGTGTATAAATACCACTAATAAGTGGGATAATAGTAATATTTATACTTATACCACTAGTAAGTGGATTATTATGGCTCCCTTGGCAGAGAGGAAAAACAAGGGAAAAGCTCCTGTATAGAACTAATCTCAAAACAAAAGGCTCCCAACAGGACAACCTTTTAAAATGCATGAAGGCGCATCTTCTGGGGTAAAACCCAGTGGATCAACATCCCTTCAAGGAGATGTCCTGGTAGAGGTGACATACTCTAATGGTGATATGGTAATTGCTTTACAGGAAGTTTTATCTCGAAATTTACAATTCCACAATGGAATCTATTTAGAGTTACCAGATTCTATTAAACTCATTCTTGATAACCTTCAATTTGCTTTTACCAGAAACCACAATAATATTTTCCAGAAAAACCTCAAAGCCCTTGAAATCCACCTTGTTAACCTTACTGCTCAAAATGGGGCTTATAAGAGCCTCCATGATAACCTTATTTCAGAAAATAACCTTGTTTCAGATAATAACCCTGTTTCAGAAAATAACATTGTTGTAGAATATGAGGCTCTTGGAAGCTGTCTTAAAGCTCTTAAAGCCTACATTAGTCAACTCTTTGGCAAAGAGGAAATTCATTCAATGGATAATGAGACTATAATGGGCACTGATTACGCTAGATTGAGTCTTACGACCCAATCCCTATTAAGAACTGTTGTTGCCAACTTGCCAACGGATATACAATTACGTATTCTAGGAAGCAAGGCTATGTTTAGGTTTGTTGACCTATGGTTCAAATATTTCAAGAAACTTGTTATAGCCACTATTCCTGATCCTGATGAATTAGATGACTTTATTCAGCTTGATTGGGAAGAACACTTTGGGAGTACTCTCAGAGTGTATGAAAAGAAACACCCATTTCCTGGCCTCCTGATAAATTATGATGATAGATCATATATTGCTGCTAATTTAGATGATGATGATGACAGGGACCCTAATTGGCTTTCTCAAATGTTTGAATACGGCTTTATCAGGTTCATAAAATTAACAAGCCATTATCAAGCCAGCCAACTCCTACATATTATTCAGGATGCTATTAAAGGATTTAACAGTCCTTTTGTTTCCATCAGATGCTGGAGTACATTGCCAAAATGGGAAAGAGATAACTGGATGAACATCCAACCCTCAAAGCATCTCATTCTCATTAATGGTCACACTCACCAAGGGCCATGGTTTGAAGAAAATTCTCAATTGTCCTTTGATGATCCTTTTGCTCTTGCAGAATGTTGGAGAAATTGTTTTAATAACCAAATTATTAATGTTGCTCGGAATTTATGGAAAAATTATCATTTCATGGGAAGTACAGATAGGATTTCTATCTTTAGTCCCAGACCATATTCTGATGTCATTGCTCATTTACGGATTGCTGATCATTGTAATCCAAGAAGCCTTCTCATCCCGGGAAAAACTCCAACATTTGAGTTGATTTTATATTGTGGATTCTGTAATCAGTATGCTATTTACCATGAGCATGAATGTGATTCTCCACAAGGTCCTTTTGATCCTTTTGATGGTTATCCATCTGATGCTCCTTTCACTGATTGATGAGTTTTATTCCTAAGGTTACTGCTGTTTTAAGACTGCTGCTACTCTCCCCTATTTGTCTAGCTTGCACAAAGGCCAAAATACTTTAATGTCTTTGATGAATATGTTGCTGAAAATCCGGAACTGTTTCAAGATACCCCAGATTTGGCAGAAGATTTTTTATTCTCCTATTTGTTTGGCCTGCACAATGGCCAAAACATTTTAATATTGACCACTGCTAAAAGCTTATTTCCCACCAATAAGATGCTTTTGAAGATTCCCAATACTAGTGCTCATTTAAAGACAAAAATGCCAAAGCTCCTGAAGAATAGTGCTTATGGTTTCTTTTGACACATATAATGCTTATTGGTTTCTTTTGACAACTAAGGACACCAATAATGTGGCCTTGTCCCTAAAATTGTAGGTCTTTTGCTGCTCTCTACGGAGGATTCTCCATGATTCCCACAATCTTGAGTCAAAAAGAAGAGAAATTCTCTTTTACTATTCATCTGTCACTGTTTACTCGAAACTGTTCATCCGTCACTATTCACCTGTTACTATTCATGACACTGTTCACTCCGAATTTTCCTATTTAAGGGGGGTTGTCCCTTATGTTTGGACAAGCTTTTTACTACAAAATTTTCTTCCCTTAGAACTTCTCTGCTTTAGAAGCCTTCTTAGAGAGAAAATTCCTTGTTTCTTCTTCTACTACTACCTTGTTCACTACAAACCTTGTTACTCTACAAACCTTGTAACTAGGACTAGTTCAAGTTTTGTAACTGTTAACTTGTACTATTGAGATCTTGTATTAACTACTACTATTGTTGTAAGTGTTTTGTACTACTTTCAATTACAAGTATTTTTAGTTTTATGTTCATTACTCTACTTGTTGCTACTGCCACTTTGGACGGATTACCGCCATAACAGACGGTTCTAAATTACTTTCATTTACTTTGAATTATTTTCATATGTACTGCTTGGCTGGTTCTACAGCCTTATTATTGTTCTAACTTCTTTATTTACATTACTTTCAATATTATATTACGATTACCGCCATAATGGACGGTTCTAAATTGCTTTTATTTACTTTGAATTATTTTCATATATATTGCTTGGCTGGTTTTACCATTTTATTATTGTTCTAACTTCTTTATTTACATTACTTTCAATATTATATTACTGTGCTTCCATCTCTTCCCTTCTGCTATGTGTCCCCTTCCCCCTATATATATATATATATATATATAATTTTATAACTGTTATGTGCATATGGAAAGTTTGTATATTTGAAAATATATTAATTTTAGAAATTATTACATCTACTAAGGAATAAGTATTACAATTTTCTTATAAATGAATAATTATTCCTTATTTTAAAAAATAGCTATTCATAAAAACTGATTATTTATGTAATAAAAAACACAACAAAATTACAAAATAATTAAACTATAGGAATAACTATTACATTATAATGTTTATTACAGTTTACAAAACATGCCCTTCGAGTCTCAACGTTCCCCTCTCCTCAATGGCTGCTTAGGCATTACTCCTTTTGATAAAGATATTTGGTTATTTAGTTTAATATTGTATTAGCCCAAGAGGCCCAATTTAGCATATAGTATTTCTAGATCTAACCCTAGACTCTTCTACTCTTTATAAATCCTACTAAGGATCTCTGTATTTTATACTCCACTCATATATTAAAGATGTAGTTGTCAAGGGCTTTACACCAAGTCATTTTTGTGTGTTCCTTGTGTTACTCTTTTATACCTCCGCTTTCTCTATCTCTTACAATTTATTAATACCTTTATTTTCTCAATTTATTTTGAAGAATCAAATTAGATACATAAACTTTATGTATTTAGATTAATTTCTAACTTTGATTGTTATTATACATAGTTAATTGAGATTATGGAAAAACATAAGCATAGTAATAAGTTCATAGTGAATTCTAAACAAACTCGTATCGAGGTAGGTTTTTTAAATCTTCGTATGGATTGAATTCAAGACTATTAGGAATGAAAGCATGTAGCCGTTTCAAACTGAGAAGAGGGGGAAAAAACATTGAATAACTTAAACTAGGTATGAAAACATAATGAACTATAAATTACATTTATATTATATTTTTTTTTGACAATTACATTAGTTTACAATTGTTTATTTATCTTGTTGTTAATATCAATTAATATTTTCTAAATTAATTTTCCATTTAATCTTGTCCCCCTAAATTGAAATCCTAACTCCTTCATTGCTTATAGTATTAGTTTAATTTTTCTCTATTTTTTTGGGAACCAAACAACGCTTAATTAAAAGGAACAGAAAGAGAAGCAAGGAGAAAATATCAATACATTGAAAATCTCCAACCATGCTTCAATTTTCTACCACTTTCTTGGCACTAGACACACAACACACTAAGAGAGAGAGAGAGAGAGAGAGAGAGAGAGGTATCCCACAAAATAACCATTGAAAAATCCCACAAAATAACCATTGAAAAAACCCACCCTATTCAGTTAATGAGATGATGACCAAGATTCATACATATAATAGAACACAAGAACAAAGATCAAGATTCAAAACATAATTTGAAAACGACCCCTTTTTCGTTCTAACAAGGAGATAATCAAAATAAATTGGATATATTTTGTAAAGTCCAAGTTTTGTTGGCTTTATTCTATAGCAAATTTACTTGTAATTCTGCTTATATTTGGATGTATTTTTGGGGGATTGCATGTATTTGGGTACTTACTTGAGCCTTAGTTAAAGTTGGTCAAAGTTGCTAAGTATGGAATTCACAACCTGCATGCAACCAGTCCATGACTTGTATTGCCCACAAGTTACGCAAGTGGATAAAAAAAAAAAAAAATAAAAAAAAGGCATCTTTTTTATGTATGTTGCGGCCTACTCACAACTTCCCCAACTCACACCAAGGTCACAACTCACTTGATGGTAAAATTCTAATTCTTATTCTTACCTTCAGCCAGCTCTTTTTTTGTCCAAAATGGTTTATAAGAATTAGAATATCAACAACATACTAACTTATTCATAGAATGGTTGTATTTGTGCTTACTTATTTTCTTTTTACTGCAACTATGTTGTAAATACCTATTTTTGTGGGATTGCATGTATTTGGGTACTTACTTGAGCCTTAGTTAAAGTTGGTCAAAGTTGTTAAGTATGGAATTCACAACCTGCATGCAACCAGTCCATGACTTGTATTGCCCACAATTTACGCAAGTGGATAAAAAAAAAAAAAAAAAAAAGGCATCTTTTTTATGTATGTTGCGGCCTACTCATAACTCCCCAACTCACACCAAGGTCACAACTCACTTGATGGTAAAATTCTAATTCTTATTCTTACCTTCAACCAGCTCTTTTTTTGTCCAAAATGGTTTATAAGAATTAGAATATCAACAACATACTAACTTATTCATAGAATGGTTGTATTTGTGCTTACTTATTTTCTTTTTACTGCAACTATGTTGTAAATACCTAATTTTGCACCCCTTATGACTCGAGCCCTCGTTCCCCAATGACGAGATCACTAGAAGGTCTAGGGCTGGTCTAGGGCCTAATCATACAAAGTTTTTAGCTTGGAGGACATTTTGGCGAAAGAAAAACCTATAGGAACCTTTAGTATGCACATTCATGTTAGTAAGCATGCGTATGCATAATTCAGGCATGTGCATGCATTTTTGTGTATGCACACACATGTAGGGTTTCTAATGACCTATATAGAAAGTTTTTAATATAAAAATCGTGCAAAGTTAATCACACATCGGCTGCAAAAGAGCCCTGCACCCCTCTCTGATCGCTATAAAAGGCCCCAAAGGCTCTTTTTCCAAAACACGTCAAATTCACTAGAAAATAGTTAATCAAAGAGGGAGTTTTTATTCTAAAATATCCTTAAGTTAAAGTTTACTTGGTTGGTACCTATTCTAGTCTTGACATTAGAGTTTTATGCTTACTAACTATGCGTACCCAAATTCTGCTATATGGATCGAGCTTAGAATTGGGCTCACAATCTACTTGTATAATGGGCCTAGTATTTCCTACTATGGGTAGTTCCACCTCAAATCACTCTATAGCTTCCCTTAATCCCAGTGAGTACCCTTACTCTCCTCTTTGTGTTACTCACTCCTAGGTTTCACTTGTACACTCCTCTCTCTCTCTTCTTCCTTTCTTATTTTCCTCCCCAGGATTGCCAACCCCCATTTCTCATTCTCTTCTCCTCTTTATAGCTTCATGTTGGTGGAGGCATCATTATTATTCTCTAAGCTCACTCGTGTGGGTGGGGTCCAATCTAATTATTCCTGATGAAAATGCGTTCTGATCGAAACAGTGGCAATGGCATCGAAATTGACTCCAGCCTCTAGAAGTCCACCCGACAGCGATATCCCCTAAGACAATACTGGGCTGCCGAGAACTTGGGTACCCCCAAGCACTCGCACTCCTGACCAAGTTAAAGTTGATCGGCAAGGGTTCGCTTTTGACAAGTTCGATATAGGATGGACTCATTGTTGTTTTTGGGCTCAGATTGGGCCTTATAGTGTCTGAATCAAGGCCATAGGTGCAACAAGGACAGGGTCATGTACTGTACCACAAGGTCAGGGCCCAAGGCCCAATGGGCTTGGGGCCTTGCCCCGTATAGTACCAATAGGCTAAGGCCTAAGGAACAATGGGCCTGCGGCCCTGCCCGTACACTAACCTTCTAGTTTTTGTCTTGATAGATTGACTGAGGGGAATGGTCAAATTAAAACTTCAAAAGTTCTTATGTTTGAGGTAAAGGTCTAACCTTGTCTCTTTCATTTGGTTTGTTTATTTTTTGTTTACGACTTTAATATCTATGTTTTATAGTTAGGTTTTGTTGCTTCCATTGTTAGAAGTATGCTATGTTAATCTCTGTTTCATTTTATTTGCTATTTTGAGACTGTGTTTCTGGGCGGGGATGCATGTGCTTGCTTCATGCATGCGTATGCATACTTCGTGTATTCTCTCGCATGTTCATGCCTAGAAAGCCAAATTTTAGGGTTTTGATGTTCTTGTTGCTTTGCTTTGTTTCAAATACATATTTGGAGTCTGCTTAACTTAGATTTCATAAGTTTAAGTTTAGAGTCAATAGAATAACATGATTTATTTGTTAGATTGATAATTAGGTTTATATGCTTTGATGAACAACATGAACATGCATAGATCATATGAACACGCATTCATGTATAGGTGATGTGATGCAAAGAGGTAAGTGAGGGTAAGTCATGCATATGAGTATGAACATGCATCTTTTAATATGAGGGTTTGTTTCCTTGACAATTGAGGATTTGAATGCAATGCTTGAATGATTGAATGTGCAAGATTAAATGTTTTGTGCATGTGGTTATGCTTACTGCCTTGTTGATGTTACTGTCATGTGATATGTTTACTGCCCTTAGTTATATGAAGCATGAGGTGCTAGATGAATGGTAGGGTATGCCATGCCTAGATGTATATTAGGATGTGTGGATGTCATGTTTAGATGTATGTTTAAGTTTGAAGGGATACATGTTGTTGATGATTGATTCTTCAAGATGCTGCCATATAAGTGAATACTAGTTTGGTTGGTAGATGCATATTAGAGGACTCTTTGATGGAATTAGGATGTGAAACACAATGACTAGAGGTTGACCCACAGATCGGGTGAGGTTGGGTGCCTAACACCTTCCCATCCCCATACCTAAACTTTGGACACGTGCTCTAGTAAGATTGGTACTTCACATAAGGGCACTATATATATAGTTCTTAGACCTAATCTAGGTGGCAAATCCATTTTCATCCTTCGCCCAGTCCACTCAACTGAGGGGTACTCCCAAACATAAGTGGCAACGCATGACCAATGCAGCATTTTGAGTGCTCACTGTGGGCGCTTGTGCCCAAATATGTAGTGAGTATTTTTTTTTTTTTTTGGACAGAATGAAGTGAGTACTTTCAGTAATGAATAATACCAACACTATCTTTCACAATAAAAAGGAAGAAGATCTTTGAAATGATTTTTTTTTTTTTTTTTACAATGAAAAATAAATACTATAAAACTTTAGTACATCAATCATAGGTCATTTTTGGGATTTTAAAAAATAAATCGTTACATTTTATAAATGATTTGATTTGAAATGTATAACAACTAATTTTTTTTTGTTTTTATTTTCTTTATATTGAATAGAATGTAATTTATTTTTCATAATTTAATTCATTCCTTTTATATTAAGTTTCCAATAGAGACAATAGGACTTTTTTTATTTTTATATGTAGATACAATAAGATTTGAACCTATGAAATCTATTCTATGCCTATTTTATGACTATTGATCCTTACATTAGGCTCAAAAACCAATTGATTCTTTGTGCAGGCAAGATTCAAACTCAAGTCTCTTATGAGATGGCAATAGATTTTACCAATGGTTGATGTTGAGCTAATTGAAACCCACAATATTAGGTTTATGATAAATAAAAAATTATGTTAGTATTCTATATTGACATTTGAATCACATAATCTATAATCTATAATCTATAATTGCTAAGAGCCTTGTAACTCCACTAGTTGGCACCTCCCACTGTTTCCAATGAAGACATTTAGAGCAAGTTTGGTACATTAAATAAGGATTGCGACAAGAATGATAATCTTTATTACTAGGAATAAAATGTGTTGAATGGAATAATTAAGCATAATCATAAGTTTGGTTATGAATTGTAACATTACAATAAAAGTAAAGATATCTATTTTAGGAAATATTTTACTCATACAATTATATTTCCTATAAAATATTATTTTTTAAATTAGAGAGAAAGATGAGTTATTTTTCATATGATTTTTTATTTTCATAATTTTTATGTGCTTATGGAGAGTTTATTTATTTGAAAATATATTAATTTTAGGAATTATTACACCTACTAAGAAATAACTATTACAACCTGTAAGGACTCAATTCGTAACGGCCCCAAAATAGTATTGGGTTTGCACGTTAAGGGCCCAAAGAATATAATTTGTAGAGCGTGGATTTGAAAGGCTAGACCTTGGTCACCGGGCGGTGGTTTGGATGGCTCCGATTGGTGAATCTCATCTGAGGAGTTTGCGGAGCTTTGTGCTCTCATTATCCTCCTTTGTTCTAGGACTCCTTGGCTTGGGAGACGGGTTGTTTCCCACAGACGGCGCCAATTGTAAGGACTCAATTCGTGACGACCCCAAAATAGTATTGGGTTCACACGTTAAGGGCCCAAACAATATAATTTGTAGAGCGTGGGTTTGAAAGGCTAGGCCTTGGTCACCAGGCGGTGGTTTGGATGGCTCCGATCGGTGAATCTCGTCCGAGGAGTTTGCGGAGCTTTGTGCTCTCATTATCCTCCTTTGTTCTAGGACTCCCTCGCCTGGGAGACGGGTTGTCCCCCCTTTTTTTGGTGCACAAGTCTTTGCATTATATAGCCCTTCTCGGTTGATCCTGACTCTCCATCTGTTTATCAGGCAGGTTCCTATTTGAATACCTGTCCCATCAGCCGCCTCCCCCTGCTTTTTGTTAGTTGCACTAACCGAAACCATACTGTTCAGGCGTCTTTTCTCATTAAATGGCCAGGACATTTGTTGGCGTATTCAATGCGGAGGTGACGTATTTACCTTGAACCACCCCCACTCTGTACCCCCATGTGGGTCCCATTCTACTTGCCTCTTCTTCTGGGGGCATTTTGGAGGCAGCCTTCGGCGAGATGTCGCTCTTCCCTTTGAAGTCTTGGGATGCCGAGGACAGGGTCATCCTTGGCTGTGTCTTTAGGCTATTTGGTCTTTCCCTACTCGTCCTTGGCATTATCTCTCCTCAGCGCAGGCCTTGGGCCTTAATATGAAATGGGCCGGGGTCATAAATTCTCTGACCCCACACAACCCTTTAAGGAGGAATGTAAAAAAAAAAAAAAAAAAAAAAAAAAAAAAAAAAAAATTGTATATCTAGCATTTTTCAATAGATATTCATAAGTAATAACTATTCCCTATAATATAAATATAACTAAATTACAGAAAAGCTAAATCATATGAATAACTATTTTACATTACATTGTATATTACAGTCTACCAACATACCTTAGGATTCAAATCCGCCACCCCAACTATTGATGTATCAAAAAAGAGGATAAATTTTATGAAATGAAATTTATAATCTACTCACAATTTTAAATGCCATTACTCTCATATGTATTTTTTTTAATTGAAGTTAAATTTTTTTCCATAATTAAATCTTTCATTAAAATCCTTTATGTCATTTTTTTAAATAGTAGAATATACAAACATAATCCTAGTAAATGCCTAATGATATCCATATATAAACACAATCATGATAAGTGTCTATTAATAACTACCATAATTATCATATTTCATATTTACACCAAAAAAATAAAAAAGAAAGAAAAATAATCATATTATGTTAAACTTTTGTAAGTATTGATTCGTTAGACATGTTTTCTATGACATCATGAATAATTTAGAAGAATAATGCTATAGCCACAAACTATTTTACAACAATTTTACAAAATGTTGATGTGACCAACCTCTTATTAGTTTTCATCTTGGCCCACAATTAATATCACTTTTTCATTTACCAATAATCACTCACCACATCAGTAGTTTGTAAATTTTTTTGTAAAATAGTTTGTATCTTTAGCATTATTCAATTTAGAAATGGGATTATTTTCTTAAGTAAATATATAACGTGATTAAATTTGATAGACCTTAATGATCACTCACCCTTATAAGTGGGATGGTATTTCCCCATGCACACAAAGTGTTTGGGGGGTTAGGGCCTAGGGGATTAGTTCAAGCTATAGAGTCAAAGTAAAGGCCAAAAAATTAGAAACAAAAATCAAGATCGATACAAATCCTTTATCTCAATTTTTTTATTCTACTTTATGATCCATCAAGACTATACTTGACGTGTAAATTTAGACATGCTCGTTTGAATATATTTTTCAATGTTCAACATGCATAGAATTGCAACTTTTCCACCAAATAAAAAGAAAAATGCTCCTCAATTTCCTTCCTAGGTGTATTTTCTATTTATTGTGCTTGGAAGTTACATTCCTATGCACGAAGTTCCTATGAATGAAGTGCTTGAGGACTAAGGGGGGATTAGTTTGAGCTGTAGAGTCAAAGTAATGGCCACAAAATTAGAAGAAAAAAAAATGAAGACCAATAAAAATCATTTGTCTCACTTTTTATGTTTTACTTTATGCTCCATCAGGACTATACTTGACACATGAATTTAGGTGTGCTCGTTTGAATACATTTTTTTCAATGTTCAAAGGGCATAAAATTGCAACTTTTCCACCAAAGAAAAAGAAAAGGTGCTCCTCAATTTCTTTCCCCATATTATCTATTTATTGTGCTTGGAATTTACATTCATGGATTTTTTTTTTTTTTTTTTTTTTTTTTTTTTTTTTTTTTTTTTTTCTTGACTGAAAAAATGGAAAATTCTTTTCACTTGAATAGTCAAAGTTATCATGCATAAAGTAACACCAAAAAGTTAGATAGAAATCAGGACGATTACAAATGCTTTGTCTCACTTTTTGTATTCTATTTTATGCTCCATCAAGTCTATATTTAATGCATAAATTTAGACGTGCTAGTTTGAATTAAGGGATTCAATTTCGTATTGGAGACTGTTTCAATTTAACTAGGGGAATGAAATATTTCAGTATCGGTTGATACCGATGTACCGTTTCAAGCTTACCACTAATTATATATTTCTATACATAAATATAAATATCTATATATATATATATATATATTTGTATTATTTATGTAAGTATGAATTTATTAATTTTTATGTTTATCAACATAAAATTTAAAGTCTATATATTTTATAAGCCTACATATTAGCTTAAGTATATTAACAAATATATTAGATTAAATAAATAAATAATTAATAATTTATTAAAAAATTTTATTATTTTTATTATACTAGTTGCCGGCCGGTACGGGCCGATTTAGGCTAGTACAACCCAGTATTTTTTTCAGTATTTTTGAAGGAGTACCAGTATCGATTTAATGGCCAATATGGTATATTTCCCCAGTACAGCTAGTACCGGTACAATATTGACTTCCTTGGTTTGAATGCATTTTTTTCAATGTTCAAAGTAAATGTAATTGCTCCCTTAAAAAAATTTAAAAATTTTAAGTTACATGTAGACACCACATTTTGTACCCTTTACGACTTGGGCCCCCATTCCCCAATGATACTAAAATTCTAAGACCCAAAGTTGGTTTAGGGCCTAACAGATTCTAAATTGATTTGAAAAATGTTAAAATGGAAAATATAACTTGTTATGAACTGCCCGAAAAAACCGACTTACAAAAAATGAACTGCCCAAACTGTTGGGAATTTAAAGGAGTAATATAATGAAATAACAAAATGATCCAGTAGACAAACATAAAATTTGATTGACTTGGAGGTACAATTGAATGTTATCCTTAGACAATATGTGCCCCCACACAAGAATTGCTCAAGGATTACTATAAATTTATCCCTAGGATACAACCGTGTTTATTGGGTTCTACAAATATCAATTTTGGAGAAAACCCACAGGTTTCTTGTATTTCTAAGAAAGATGAAAGAGAAGAAGTTACCAAATGACTATGAACCACTATTTATATCCAAAAGATTATGACCATTCAATAGGACATTTTCATTCAATATGCACATTTTCGGTCAATAGGCACATTTTTATTCAATAGGCATCTTTTCAATCAATAGGCATCTTTTCAATCAATAGGCACCTTTAGTATATATCAAATATGAAGGGTTATGATCTTTCAATAGGCACCTTTAGATACATCCAATTTGAAAAGTTATGACATTTCAATAGACAACTCTTGGTATATATATTATAACCTACCATGTATATACCTATATATACAACATAAATTAAACTAAAGACGCAACATTTTGTCTCTTATTCATTCCCACAAAAACCTAATAAATAAAACAACATTGCTTTTTTTGCTTAACTTATAAAATTTTGTGCTATTTCTTACAATATAATAATCTTTTTATTTTATATATATATATATATATATTATATAAATATATATTATGTTACATTCTGAAATGGTATATTAGTATGTACCTATACCAAAATATTATGTTCCAGTCAATGTTATAAATACCATTTCAAAACTTGTTTCAATTTATCTATTAAAATAATATATTTCAGTACCGATCAATTTCATCATACCCTTTTAAAGTTGCTACGTAGAATTTATTATAAAATTTTTATAAATGTAACATTGCTTCAACCTAAAAGCATTAGCACTAGGGAATGCTAATGCCAAATGTAAGGGAAATTTGGCATTTTAAGCCCCAAAATGCTCTGCATCAGAAAATGTTAAACCCAAGTATTGAAATTTTTTTTGCAATACTGCTACAGTGCAATTCTACTTTTTATTCCTATTTTCTGACTCTCTCTCTCTCTCTCTCTCTCTCTCTCTCTCTCTCTCTCTCTCTCTCTCTCTCTCTCTCTCTCTTTATGCTTTCTCATCTCATTCCTTTCTCATGACATCTTTGGGTCTGCACCGGCTTCCGCCTTCTTCACAGTTTGCACCGTAGCCCCGGTCCGCAACGCCTAGTTCACCGCCTTCTTGTTGCGATCTTGAACCTTGGCCTTGTTCTTGTGAAGCACCACTGGCTCCCAGTCTTGTGTTAGAGCTCCTGGATATCAGCTCAGCATCGTAACAAACTTAGAGAGAGCAACAAACTTGGCGGCGTGTTCAAGGGTTTCTAGCATGGTTTGCAGCGACGAGATCGGTTTGTAGTTGGGTTTGTGTAAATTTTGACTTGATTTTTTTTTTTTTTTTTGGGGGGGTCATCTTTTAGATTTGGAATTTGCTATTGGTTTGATTTGATTTTGGGATGGATTTTTTTTGTGGGTTCATGGTGGTGGAGTTGGGGATTGCCGTGGTGGTGGTGGTGGTGGAAGGGGGTGGAGTTTTTATTATGGGTCATATGTGGGTTCATGGTGGTGAAGGTGGGGGGGGTTGCCATGTCGATGGTGGTGGCCATGGGTTTCAGGGCTGAGGTTTTTGGGGTTGCCGTGGGGTGGTGGCGTGGCCATGGGTTTCAGTTTGGGTATATTCTTCGTGGTGGTGATGGTGGTGGTGGTGGCAACAGGTGGTTGAGGTGATTTGGATTTTTGTTTTTATTTGGGTTTGAGATATATTATTTTATTACGTAGAAATATTATTTTAATATGTTGTATTGTAAAATAAAAGTTTGAGATGTTAGAGGTATTGTAAAATGGTATGATATAATAATAAAGTGACTTTTTAGAATGGTAAAATAGAATAGAATTGAAATTTCGAGATTATGATGTTCTAAGTCCTACCAAATATAAATTTAAAATCGTTTTTTTTTTCCTTTTTTATTCCATCCCCTTCCTCACCTGCCAACAACAGGCCACGAAACATTATTATTATTTTATTATTTTTTATTTCCCAAGGCTTCAATTTCCAGAGTTCATTGAACACCCCCGCAATCTTTAAAAATATCTACATTGCATCTATTTCTCCCTCCCTCTTTTTCTTTTTCTTCTTCTTCCGTTTACTTCCCATTTTCAAAGTAGTTTCCTCACTACAACTTCCCTTCAATTTACATATGCAACAACACATCTAGAGTAAAGGCAAGTGATCCCATTGTTTCATTTTCTAAACTATTCCTTTCATTCTCTCTCTCTCTCAGTTCACTCTCCAATACTGGCCGAAATTTATATTTTAGCCGAAATTGACCGAAATGGCCGGAATGACCCAAAACTGTTCGGAATTGGACTCGAGATGGAACAGGTGGTATTACTATTACCATTCTGAATTGCATCCTAGTATGAGATATTCCGACTATTCCGGTCAAAATGGAATGGATTTAATACATTAGTTCCAGTACCATACCGAAATAACTACTGAAACACAATTAACTTTTTAGAATCATATTAATATATAGAGATAACATAATAATAATAAAAAAGTACACCAAAGTTAAATGCATGTTTGACACATGGCAGTGGTAGTACTCAAAATATTTTGAACTAAGATGAGTAGAGCCATCAGCCATTCACATGGGCGTCAGACAAGGGTTAGGCACACTAATTAAACAAAAAGACAACAAAGCACAATATAAAAAAAAAAAACAGAGGCATCGTTATAAGAAAATTCATAAGCAAAAGAGAGGTAACGTCTGGGTAAAGCAAACGCGAAGAAGAAGAAGAAGGGGCGGCGGGGACGATCGGATATACGGAGGCTACACTGAAAACTTGGCGGCGACCAAGGTGGTGTGCTCTATTTGGTATATTTTTCAGTTGGCGCATTTTTTTTTTTTTTTTTATAATTTTCTTGTACCAGCCGATTTAATTTTTTCAGCAGGAATCCGATGTTTTCACGGATATTGCCTGAATAACCCGGTACATCCTGGTATATCCTGGTATTTAGAGTGGCACGAAACAGCCGTGTTTCTGTACCGGCCTAGATACCGGTACGAAATATTCCGGCCAATCAACTCCAGAACTTTGAATACAATTTTTTCAATGTTCAAACTTCAGAGTACATAGACTTCCTCCAATCAAAAAAAAGTTGATAGAATTGCAACTTTTCCAACAATAAAAAACAAAAGGTGCTTAATTTCCTTCCCGGGGTTCTTTTTTCTTTTGGAATTTATGTTCATGGTCTTTTTTTTTTCCTTTTTTTTTGACTTGGAAAATGAAACCAGAAAAAATATATACAACTTTTCCACAAAATTTATGTTCATGGTAGGTATACGTGAAACAGACAACCAACAACCAACAACCAACAACCAACCCGTCTGTTACGGAAGAGAGCTAAAGTAACAGCTCTATGATTGTTTGTGGCACTAGGAAAAACTCTTTTTTCCACGCGAAAACAGCAAAAGTCTAGGGGTGATTCATGGCTGAGGTATATATGCTGAGGTACATATGCTGAGGTATATATATAAAAGTTTGCATCAAATATGTTTGAATTTATTTTTTTTTTCAACTTGTTAGGTAGCAATTAACAAGTTATTAATTCATTAAAAAAATTGTCATAAAAACTACAAATGAAATATATCTTTAGTTACCCTATAAGTCCTCAGACAAAAATTCTCAGCTCTACCCCTTCCAAAGTCAATGATATGTTGAAACTCTTCTCTTCCCATTAAGGACAACGCTTGACATGATTGGTATTTAAAGAAAGGGGGTGATGAAAATTGATAAATAGAGATACTGAATCAGATCCTTAATTTTCACTATCTTCAAAAAAACCATGGCATTCACTAGCTTCAAAAAAGTATTTTCCCCCGTTTCTCTATTCATGTTGGCCCTGTTACATTTTTCCTTTATTTCTGATTCTATTTACGTGGATAGAGAAACCGAGACAAATGCTCTTCTCCTTTGGAAAGCCAGTCTTCAAAATAAAAACCAGTCACTCCTGCCTTCATGGACTCTCCATCCTAATAATAATGCAACCAATTCTTCCAACAATCAAAATGCAAGCTCAAATCCATGCAGTTGGTTCGGTGTTTCTTGCAACCATGCAGGAAGTGTTATCAGATTAAACCTGACTAACTCAGGCTTGAAAGGTACTCTCCATGAATTTTCATTCTCATCACTCCCTAACCTTTCATTTGTTGATCTCAGCATGAATGAACTCTTTGATACAGTTCCTATTGATATTAGTTACCTGTCTAAACTCATATATCTTGATCTATCCTTTAATAACTTTTCGGGGAAAATCCCACCCCAGATTGGCCTACTGATCAACCTTGAGGTCTTGCACCTCGCTGAAAATCAGTTAAGTGGCTCAATTCCTCCAGAAATAGGTCATTTAAAGTCTCTTAATGAACTTTCTTTGTATGGCAACAATTTCTGTGGATGCATTCCTGCTTCAGTAGGTAATTTGAGCTATTTGACTGACTTTTGTCTCAATAGTAATTTCTTTTCGTGTTCCATTCCTATATCTTTAGGTAATTTAAGCAACTTGGCATATTTGTACCTCTATGATAATCAACTTTCTGGTTCCATTCCTCCACAAATTGGAAACCTTACCAATTTAGTTGAACTTGACATAAGTAACAACAGTTTCGTAGGTCCCATCCCTTATAGTATTGCAAAATTTGAAAAGCTAACATTGTTGCATATGAACCAAAATCAGCTCTCTGGCTCCATCCCCCTAGAAATTGGAAATCTAAAGTCTCTCATATTCTTAAGCCTTGAAACAAATAATCTTTCTGGCTTAATTCCCAAATCTTTAGGTTCTCTTAAAAACTTAACTGTTTTACACCTGTACAACAATCAACTTTCTGGTACCATTCCTGAAGAATTAGGAAACTTGACGTCCATAATTGATCTTGAACTGAGTAGAAATCAGTTGAATGGAACTATTCCAATTTCCATTGGTAGGTTGAGTGGCTTAGAAGCTTTATTCCTTCGTGATAACCAACTTTCTGGTCCCATTCCACAAGGGATTGGAAACTTAATGAAGTTGACTGCTCTGCTGCTAGATGCCAACCACTTCACTAGCTTTTTGCCTCAAAACTTATGCCATAGTGGGTCTCTCCAATTACTGAGAGTAGACAACAACAGTCTCACAGGCCCAATACCAAAAACCTTGAGAAAATGTACAAACTTAATTAGAGTCCACCTTGAAAGAAACCAATTCTTTGGAAATATATCTGAAGATTTTGGTGTCTATAGAAACCTACAGTACATGGACCTGAGTTACAATAGATTTTATGGTGAAATCTCACACAATTGGGGCAAGTGCACACAACTAACCGCTCTAAAGATTGCTGGGAACAATATTTCGGGTCGCATACCACTTGAAATTGGAGACTTAGTTCAACTCCAATTACTTGATCTTTCTTCTAACCACTTGGTTGGGGAGGTTCCAAAGGAATTTAGAAAGTTGACTTCTTTGTCGAAGCTGATGTTGAATGGCAATAAACTTTATGGTGGTTTACCCTTGGAGCTTGGATCATTAATAAATCTTGAGTATCTGGATCTATCCACTAATAGGTTTGGCAAGGAAATCCTGAGAAATATAGGGAACCTTTTGAAACTACATTACTTGAATATGAGCAACAACAAGTTTATCCTTAACATTCCAGCCCAAATGTGTGAATTAGCTCATTTGTCCCAGCTAGATTTGAGCCTTAACTCACTCGAAGGAGAGATACCTTCACAAATCAGCAATATGCAGAGCTTGGAGTTGTTGAATGTATCCCATAATAGCCTCTCTGGTCTCATTCCAACTGCTTTCGAAAAGATGCGTGGCTTGTCGTTTGTCGACATATCCTATAATGAGTTAGAGGGTCCTCTTCCCAATAGTCGAGCATTTCATGATGCTCACATTGAAGCATTACAAGGTAATAAAGAATTGTGTGGAAACGTTACGGGATTGCAACCCTGTAAGGCAAGACATATCTCAAAGAAGGGAAATAAAATCATTTTCCCTCTCTTGGGATCACTTTCACTTGTATTGTTATTCCTAGGAATATTCTTCATTTTAAAAGGAAAAGGGCAAAATCCACAGACAAATCAAAACACATACATTGAGAAGGAAGAAGTGTTTACAATATCAACTTTTGATGGAAGAACAATGTACCAGGAAATCTTTGACGCAACCCAGGGTTTTGATGCTAAGTTTTGCATTGGGGAAGGAGGATATGGAACCGTCTATAAAGCCCAGCTATTATCTGGAGACACATTTGCAGTTAAGAAACTCACATCCTTGTGTGATGGTAATATTTCACAACAAAAAGAGTTCTTAAATGAGATAAGTGCATTAACAGAAATTCGGCATCGAAATATTGTAAAATTGCATGGCTTTTGTTCACATTCACGTTTCTCAATTTTGATTTACGAGTACCTTGAAAAGGGTAACTTGGCCTCAATTTTGAGCAATGATGGAGGAGCTAAAGAATTGGACTGGAATAAGAGGGCGCATATCATCAAAGGTGTGGCTTACGCTTTGTCTTACATGCACCATGATTGTTCACCACCAATTGTTCATAGGGACGTATCAAGCAAAAATGTTTTGCTGGATTCAGAGTACGAGGCTCATGTTTCAGATTTTGGCACAGCGAAGATTCTTAATCAAGACTCATCCAATTGGACTTCACTTGCTGGCACATATGGATATCTTGCACTAGGTAATGTACCTACTTGTTTAATCAATATAGAACATAGATCATATGAATACATTGACATAATATTCTACTTTTTTTTTAGAGCTTGCTTATACAATGAAGATAACTGAGAAATGCGACGTGTTTAGCTTTGGAGTTTTGGCTATTGAAGTGATCAAAGGTAGGCATCCTGGTGAAATCATCTCCATTCTATCTACTTCAACCATGGAGGATAATTTCTTGTTGAATGATTTGTTAGACACACGCCTTCCACCTCCCACTCTTGAGGTTGAGAATCAACTAATACTCATCAGAAAGTTGGCAATTGCATGCTTGCATGCTAATCCAAAATCTAGACCAACTATGCATATGGTTTCTCGGATTTTATCAAGCTGAAGTGCACTTTCCTAGAGCCATCATAGTTTGACTAGGACAAGCAAGGATATAATAAGACACTGTATTCTGTCAAATTTATGTTGTTGAAGGCAATTGTTTGTTTAAGATTATGTAATGCCTAGATTACTACTAGATGTTTAATTGCATGTATTAATAACGTGCTTCTAGTAATACAGATTTCAAGGCATTGTGATTATACATGTTTGATTAGCTATTATTAGGGTTTTTGGCCCCAATAGTAACAAAGTTAACCAACTCTTTGACCAAATAATTAATTAATTTACTTATGCTTTAGATCTAAAATGAATAGCAACTCACAAATATGCATCACACAAAGATAACAAAATGATGACCTGAGAAAGCCAATGAAACAAATTATTTCATAGTAAAAACTTGGGGGATTTAATCATCAATACCCAAGTCAACAAATCCACTAGAATATTATTGAAGTGTGTAAAAAAAGATTTAACCCTAAATCTAATGCTACTTCTTGTAGTACTTACTAACGTGACCACACACAGCTTCAAGACTATGGGTTCTTCTATTCTTAACTTGTTGCACGTGAATGTACGCTCAGGACTCCGAGAACAACTCTAAAAGATTTGTACCAGTAACTTGAATGTAAATTGGATGCAATAATTTCACTTTGATAATAGGATCTTTTCAATAAACATAGGTCTCTAGTTTATGCTTTAAGAGTGGTTGGGAAATTTCAAATCTATGTACAATACACTACTCTCCTGTAGTCTTAGAAAACATGCTCTAAGGCTTGCTTAGATAGTGTACTTAAGATGCAAGTAGCTTTAGATCAAATGGTTAATAGAAAATACTACGAATTCAATCAGCATGATTCTCGATTAGTTGAGATATGCAGTCAATCGGTCGACTTATGTAACACTCGACAAGTCGAGTTGGTGATAAAATCCTGTGCAATAATAGTCCAGTTTATGTTTCTTGATTCGTTTGAACCTTGGTTTGTCTTGTCTATGAATTACTTCAATACCGATTTAAGAGACAACCTAGATTATAACTGTTACAAATGTTCATGATTTGTCAACCTAAAAATAAGGACTTCACAATCTCCCCCTTTGACAATTCATACAAAAAAATTTACATCTAAAGACTCAAATACAATACAGCTCAAAGAAAATTTATATCCCTATAAACTACACAATCCTAGGAAGCAGCAAGGAGGTTGAATGTCTTGTGTAGAGATTACTTACCTTTTTCTCAACCACTAAAATAAAGCATAAACACATATGTGGAAATAAAGATAGCTAAACAATATTGATTACAATGATATATAAAATAATACTACAAAAAACCAAAAATAAAAACATGTGGGTCAACATAAAAAGCCAGATACCAATTGTTAAACCAACAACCAAAAACTAAACATAAAGCATAGTGTATCAAAGATTAAAATAAAAAAAAAGGTACAAGTCCCAAATAGAAAAGAACAAGAGTTTTAGAGTTAAAATAACATAATCAAATAAAAGTCTCCCCCTCAACACAACATCTCCCCCTTTCTGCCATGATGGACAAAGAGGTCACGTGTAATGCCTCAAACTTAGATAAGGTCTAGAGAGCATGAATCCTCACATTGACAGGGTTGCGCGGTCCCCTCTTTGGAACCTAAGGGTACACTCTTGTTAAGGAGCTCTAAGGGTGTACTCCCTTGTTAAGGAGCTTCCTCTTTGGAACCAGAATTGATCAACTCCCTTGCTAAGGACCTACCAAATGTGCATTGTCCCCTCCTTGGGACCGTCCCTCACAAAGGACTAGCTACGGTATGACCGTCCCTTGCAAAGGACTAAATACGATACCGTGCTTCTATTCACAACTTGCCATAGGGTTTCAAATCAATTCTAATGATGCTCACACAAGGTAGGTTTAAGAACAGATCAATTTCAAATATGTTTCCTAAAGTTTCCAAGACACTTGCTTTCCAACCATTGTAAGTACAAATAACTCATATCAAATCATAAAACATTTCATGAAGGGATCCAATAATAATTCCTCAAAGTTATTTTTCTTTTACACTTCTCTATGCACATCTTTCACGTTCACCACAATACTGCTCTCCCATTTTCCACCATAGCAAAAACATGTAATGGTCTTCTAGAATTGCTTTATTTCTTTTTGCCAATCTTTTGACCTTCTTATTACTGGAATTTTAATTGATACATTTTGTTTAAGGGAAAAAAAATCTTAATCCTCATTCATATTTGATTCGAATGGAAACACAAAACAATAACTCCAAAGTCACTATATGCAGAAAAGAAACAGGGAGACGTGAGAAGTGAATGTGAATGTGCAAAGAGACAGTTAAAAAGAGATATAAATGACATACTCATCAACAGTGGTGATCAATGAGAGAGAAAGAGAGAGAGAGAGAGAGAGCTTACCGATCAATGAGGGAGGAGAGGCGTGAGGTCTGTGGGAGGCAGAAACGCGTGAGTAGAGGAGCGAGAGAGATAGGTTGGGTTTTTTTTTTCAAATAAAAAATAAATGAAAAAAATTGGCGCTGAAAAAAAATATTAAGCTGAAAATTATGTTGGTGCAGATAATTGAACCCTTGAGGGAGTGTTACTCCACATAGAAGTGCTACCAGTAGACTACTAAACAAAATGCTATTTGTATGTGGAACTAAATTAATTTATTCTAACACTGTAGATATTTAAAGTTTTCAAGAACAAAAAAAAAAAAAAAAAAAACATACACACACACACTTTTTTTTTAATATGCTTTCCAAAAATTGATAGTTATGATAACAAAAATAGTAAATTCAAATTATAGTTTTGAGGTCAAATTATAGTTTAAATTAATTAATACTAGTATGTAACCTGTGTTTACGCATGAGATTGATCAATTGAAGTGATACTATTGATGTTAGCTTGAGTTATTAAACATATAAGACATTAGTTCAATTAGGATATTTAGATGTACTAAAATGGTTTTTCCTCAATTTTCATGATATTAGTTATGTCAAATTTCTCATTACATTACTATTATGTGTATAACTAGTGTGTAACCCCGTACATAAGAACGTGTACATTTAAAACTAATTACAGTTACACACACATGATTTAGGCAAAAAAATTTAAAAATTTAGATTAGATGAGCCATGTGGCACAAAATTAAACTCTAATTGAAATCCAATTGAAATTCAATTAGGTTTATGTGGTATTTCAGACATTTTTTTATGTTTAAGAGGTATTTAGGTCATTTTTTTAGGTTTTTAGAGTATTTTGGTCATTTTTTAAGTTTCGGGGGTATTTTGGTCATTTTTAATGTTTAGGGTGGTATTTTAGTCATTTTTAGGTTTAGGGGTATTTTGGTCATTTTTTAGGTTTCGGGGGGGGTACTTTGGTATTTTTAGGTTTCGAGGGTATTTTGGTCATTTTCTAAGTTTAGAGCATATTTCAATCATTTTTAAGGTTTATAGGGTATTCTGGTAATTTTTAGGTTTCAGGGGTATTTTGGTAATTTTAAGCTTTTGAGGGTATTTTGCTCAATTTTTAGGTTTCGGAAGTATATTGCTTAATTTTTAGGTTTCTATGGTATTTTGGTAAATTTCTATGTTTAGGGGTGTTTTGGCCAATTTTTAAGATTTGGAGGGTATTTTGGTAATTTTCTTGGTTTTAGGGGCATATTTTGGTAATTTTTTGGTTTATGGGGTATTTCAGTCATTTTTTAGATTAGGATGTTCACCAATGTCATTCATATCGACCATCTCATCAAGAGATCTTCAATGGTTATTCCTCCTTTTTTCCACTAAATGACAATCGACAAAGAACATATTTGTTGGACTGTAATTAAATATGTCAATTAGAGATAATCAAGTCAGCAAAAGTTGGATTGAGAAATCCTTGGTTAGTACTGCATCATAGACATAGAGTTCTTAAAACCATATTTTTCTGTTAGCTGCATCGTAAAAATATTTAATATATAATAACATATATATATCTGATTTTAAAAGTTTTGATGAAATTGACACAAATGAAATGTATATATTCACAAGTTTGACACAATTAAAGTTCTTCCATTTTTAAAAGTTTTGGGATGAAATTGGGATAATTAATAGTTTAGGGACAAAATTGATACAATTAAGTATGGACAAAATGTTTCTCAAAAAAAAAAAAAAAAAAAGTATGGACAAAATGAAATATCTACTTTGTTAAGGCGAAACTACACTATTGGTCCCTGAAATTTACCATGTGTGTGCAATTGGTCCTTCAAGTTTGAAGCGAGCACAATTAGTCCCTTAAATTTTAAAACTAAGTTGTATTGGTCATTTTACTAACTACTGTTAATGGTGCTACTTATATAACTAACGGAACAATACAGTAACTTTTTAAAAAAAAAATTAAAAACATGCCACTTCATTTTTTTTTTTTTTTGGAATAAAACATGCCACTTCATTAAATTAATTAAAAACATGATTTGTTTTTAATATCAGATTTTGTTTAATTTGTAACATCTCGGTCTTGTCCAAATCGTCCTCGCACAATCTCGTGCGGCGGCAACATCTCGTCCTCATCCAAATCATCCGCCGCCACGTCATCGGCAATCATCCCGTTCCGATTCTTCCCTGCCATCGCCTTCGACAGCACCAGAACCTTCATCGGAGCCGACTGCTGGTGAAGCTATGGGTTCTCGTTCTGCTCGTTCTGGAACTTCCTGTTGTAGTTTAGAGCTTAAGAGAGCTCTCTCCCCAATGGCCTCGGGATGGCTGGAATTGCGGAGATTGATGGCTTCCGGCACAGAACCGGTCTGTCTCGGAAATTTCGGGATCGGTTATCGGTTTCCGACAACGTCGTGAGGATTCTCGAGCTCATTGATTTCTGTAACTTGTTAGCTAAACGAGGATGATCGTGATCGTAGTGATCGTCATCCGTGAAGTCATTGGTCCAAAACACTTCAGCTTCGTTGAGCTCGTATCCACCGCCTACGTCGATGGACGACGGTGGAGAGAAAGAGAACACAGTCAGAAATCGGTCGCTCGACGGTGACCATCGGTGACGGTAGCTGGTAGATTCCATTGTTGATTTGGATATCAAAGAGTCTTTCACAAACACACAGTTTTTAGAGAGAGACTGTTTTTTTGTTAAACAAATATCATATTTGTTTTTAATCTAGTTGATATGATTTTTCAATTTCATCTAAAAACTATTTTTTTAAAAAAAATTTTAATTAAAAACATGACACATAATTAAAAAAAAAAAAGTCAAGTCATTGTTTCGTTAGCCACATAAGTAACACCATTAACCGCAGTTAGTAAAAGGACCAATACAACTCAGTTTTAAAATTTAAGGGACTAATTGTGCTCGCTTCAAACTTGAGGGACCAATTGCGCACACAAGGTAAACTTCAGGGACCAATAGTGTAGTTTCGCCTAATCTTTATATTAAATGTTTTTTGACTTAATTAACAAGAACATACTTGTTTGACTTAATCTTTTTCTAGTAAGTAATATAAAATTCAATAATAGTCAAATGGACTTAATCTTGATAATTGAGCCACAAAATTTACGCAACTAATAGTTAAATGACCTTGATTTCAAATTTTAAAAAACAAAACGAAAATAATAACATTTAATGATATGAAAAATTAGACAAAACTAAAAATTAATGTGAGAAATGTACCAAACTAAAAATTATAAAATTAGGCACAATCTTTTCTTTATTCATTAATCTTGATAACATTAACACAATTAAGAGTTGGAGTTACAAAATAGATATCAAACTAGTTATTAACCCGTACTATGCACGGGAATCTACTTATTTGTGAGGTAGACTAAAATATATTTATAAAATCTTAAATTGACTAAGAAACTATACCACTGCTGATTTGCTCTTGTATGACTTCAATTTGTGTTACAATTTGATGAAAAAGTTATTACCTAAACGTGCAATGTCTTACAAAAAATTTATAAGATAGTTTTAGATACTACAAAAAAATAACTCAAAAATTAAGATATTAAAATTTCTGAAAGACTAAAAAAATATTAAAAAAATCAGATGATTCATTGCTTAGAAATGATTGAAACAAAAGAAAATATATATAACTAAATAATAGAAAAATATAAAAGAAAGATGAATTACATTCAAAAGAATAATCCATAGCTATAACTATTGAAAGGAATCAAAAGATTCAAACTGTTAGGACATATATGTTATACATGTTAGGAACATATGTCATTATTTTATGTAATTGGCTAATTTTTTGACAAAACGCACTTTACTTGTAATTGGGTAGATTTAGGATGCGTTTAATACTTCAAGAAATAAGGTTTCAAGTTCAAGTGTTAAAGCCATGCAGGTTTGTCCAAGATTCAAGTGTGAAAAAGTGCTATT
Source organism: Quercus lobata (assembly GCF_001633185.2). Classification (NCBI taxonomy): domain Eukaryota; kingdom Viridiplantae; phylum Streptophyta; class Magnoliopsida; order Fagales; family Fagaceae; genus Quercus; species Quercus lobata. The sequence continues at coordinate 72,179,846 of NC_044906.1, read as the reverse complement.
CATTAAAGCTCAACAGATAGCATCTGTGCAAGCCTAAAACAAGAGTGTTGGGCTCAACCTCACTTGGGCTCACAATTTATTTGTAAAGTGGGCTTCAAGATTTCTTACTTTAGGTCGTTCTCGGCACAGAGACTCAAAGTAATGTTCCTCCCCTCTCTAAATGACTGTTTTCTCTCTTTTTTCTGAACCTCTTCATCTTCCCCAACTTCTGCTATTTATAGCTTAGGTTAGTGGGGAGATCATGATTACTGCCATCACTAGTGCAATTGAAAGTCTAATATTATCTGTTTTAAGTGGGTGTTTAGGTGAGAGTGGGATGTAACAATTATGGTCTTGGAACTTGGTTCCAGCTCTAGCGAATTTGCTCAGTAATGATGTTCTCTGAGCATCCCATGACTTGCCCGGACAGGGTTTATATGATTGTTTGGGAAGTTTTATGCCGAGCACAGCTCAGGATCCGAGGCCCAAAACTCGTTCTTTATGAAGACAGTTTCAAGAAGGGCTGAGGGCGATGGGGCCATTCCATTGGGCCTGAGCCCAGGGCCCATATGGGTCTTGGGATCTCGGTACCGTACAGCGTCTATCGAGCCTTGAAGAGCTGTTTCAGCCTGTGGCTCAACAGCAGCTCAATAGATAGGGTATCTATCGAGGTTTATGAATTTCCAATTTTCTGTTCTGTTTTTCATCCAATTCGTGGATATGTGTTTGCGCTTTCTTTTCTCACAACCCTAAACATATATAAGGATTATTTTAAGGGTTGTAAAAGGTTATGCACAATTACACAAGAGCACATTTCACAAGAGTAAAGAAGTGTGACCAGAAACCTAGTTTGTCCTAGTTCTTCAAGAAGCTGCTGTGTTTTGTACACCATTGGGTTTTGTAACCAAGAAACTTTATGATCTTCATTGAGTGATGAACAGAAAAACTTTGTAGCCAACAACCTTCTCTAGTTGGTGATTGAAGTCACGTACTGGAATCTGCGCAATTGATTAGTCACGTACTGGGAGCTGTGCATTACAAAGAGAGATTGTCACTACAGAACAAGTTTAATTGGGTATTGGGGTAAGGGTTCAACTATAAGTTTGTATAAGATACTGAGATTCCTTTACTTGTAATCGCTTATTTTAATAATAGTGGATTCTTAGAAGTGATAACTTTAAAATTACCCGATGAGATTTTTGCCGTGTAGATTTTCCTTATTCATAAACAAATCACCGTGTCAATTTAATTTCCGCTACATACTTAGTTTAATTGGTGACTTTTTTTTATGCTACCATGTATATTGCATATTAATCTGATTAATTAATAAACTTGGCTAATTAATCAATTAATTCATCACAAGGGGTCAATAAGTTTTTGGCCTATCACAAATCCTACAAATTATAGATAATATATATATGTGTGTGTGTGTGTGTGTGTGTGTGTGTGACTACACAACAGAGAAATATAAAAGAAAGATGTGTTACCATCAAAAGAATAATTCAGATGTTAAAACTTTTGAAAGGCAAAAAAATATTAAAGAATCATAAGATTTACTTCCTATAAATTTTTGAAGGAAAAAAAAATGTATATGATTACACAATAGAGAAATATAAAAGAAAAATTAATTACTTTAAAAAGAATAATACATGGTAGAGTTTTTGAAATCTGCTAAACATGTTCCAATATTGCAAAAATTAACACAAATTCAGATGTTAAAACTTCCAAAATGCTAAAAAAAGATATATAATTAAAGAATAAGTTATTGAAACTATAAGGACACAGTTTGGATCCTAAGCCTAAAAAGTAAGTGGATCTAGGTCCAATAAGCCCAGCACAATAAGTTTGTAGAGAGTGGGTTGGAAAACTAGGTTATAATAAGTTGGGTAGCAATTATAATGAGTCCAGATGATAGTAAAGTAAAAATGGACAGGTTTTATCTCAAGAAAATCGTCCTCGACATAATCCGAGAAGATCAATTCATGTATATATTGTTTGAAATTGGTTATAAATATAGTGTTAATGGCTACAGTGTTTCTTTCTTCAATTTCACGATCCCCATTCCATGGAGGGTCTTTTACATTATATAGTTCTCTTTAGACAATCTTGGCCCTCCACTTGTTGATCATCAAAGTCACTACTTGAGTGCTTGTCCCATCAGACACCCTCTCAGATCCTTTGTGAATTGGGATAGCCAAAGCAGTACTGTTCAGGGGTCTTCTCCACATTAATGCAGTAAGAAAGTTAGCTGCAGAACATTTAATGCGGTGGTAACAGTTTTCCCTTAAATATTTCCCAACTCCCATTTGTCTTATACATTCACAAAACGTATCCTTATCAATAGAATTTCTTGAAATGTCACCTTAGACGACAGAACACACTTTCTGATCTTCACTTTATTAGCTGAGGAGATACTACTACTCAGCATACTTTCCCTACCTTTCATAGTCATAGTTTGCCCATGAAGTTCAAAGTCTTGGATCTTCCTTACTGTTGATCTGTCCTCGGACCACTGAACCTCCTTGGATAAGGCCCAAGGTCCAATATATATTTTTGGGCCCCTGGTCCCTATAAAAACAATTCAAAAAATATATGACTATTTAAAAGAGAAATATAAGAAAAAGAAAAAAGTACATGAACCCATAAAGCAATAAGTTCTAAATTTTAACGGGTCTAAAGCAATACAGTTATAGGCGTAGGGTTTGGTGATTCATGTACGAAAATCACTTTTTTAAAAATACATGAAAAATCATTATATATATATATATATATATATATAAAACAAAGTAGATGAGAAAAAAATAACAAAAGAAGAGCTCATACCTCTACTCGGTTTTTTTATTTTTTATTTTTTTTTATAATAAAAATATTGGGGTATGCACTATTAGAGCTATTTAAATTTGTAGAGAAATTCCCAAAATCTAATGTCAATGCACAAACCCACCATAAATGAATCATAAAAAAAAAATCATAAGTATTTCTTAGTTTTTGCTAAACTTTCAAATACCCTTGAAATCCTTAATGGAACTCAATAAAAATTATTATCCAAAACTCCCTTTCGAATTTGGAATTTATCCGTAAATCAAAGGCTCACAAATTAGTGCCTACATAGAAACCTTATTAAAAAAAAAAAAAAAAAAATCCAAATTTACAAAGGGAAGGAAACCACATTAAAATTGCAATAATATAACAACAATAACCACTATCAGAAATTGAACAGGGAAATTTTAGGTCAACACTCACTTGGATGTGTGGAAATTGGAGAGGGACCTCCCCATTGATCTAGGATGGTTTGTTCTTGAAGAGGTATCATGAGGCAGCCTAGAGAGAAGAAGGCTTTCAAAAGAGAGTAAGAGAGAGAAAAGGAGAGAGGAGTGTATAAAGAGAAAAAGATATATGTAATTTGAAGACAAATTATCAACGTTTGAGTTTGAGTTTAAGTTTGACTTGTTAGAGAGATAAAGTTTCATTCCTTGTTAAGTTTGGGTTTTGGCTATTGATGTCCAAAATCAGTCCTCCTCAGGTTGAAGTTGATATTATTAATTAAAAGAAGTTAAATAATTTTGTTTTATAAAAATACTTTCGATAATGATGTGGCCAGCTCTAGAGAGGAGAGGTTAATAATGATGTGGCAAGCTCTGAAAAGGTTAATAAAAAGTCAAAAATTTCGGTTTTATATATATATATATATAAATTAGACAAAACTAGAATCTATGAAGCACGGACACTAACACTTTGGGTAAGAAACAGCCATATGCTTTGGGCCGGTAGATATGAGTAGCACACCGGTATAATTAACATGAGTTCATCGCTAAATGAAGTGTTAGTGCTTCATACACTAAAACCAATATTAAATTTTAGGAATTGAAAAAAAAGAAAAGCAAAAACTAACTATACTCACATCTTGATTTGGAGGGTTCAAGTCTTTGTACTCATACAAAATCCAGTTACCATTTTGTTTAGATGGCGAGTTGTCGTTGCTTTCATAGCGAAATCTACTTTTCTCAATCCCTTTTAATGAAGTCTTGCAGAATTTATCCTTGCTCCATGAACCTGATCCTACTCTTCGGTCGAAGCAGGTGCCATTGTCATAAGTTTTAAGCTTTGTGAAGAAATAGAGTTGTTTAACAACAGGATCTCCTGCAGAAAACATTCCCAAGGTTCTTTCTTACCATACAAATCACAGTCTTTGACTGGGTTAAGTGGCTAGCTCCTCGTCATTGGGGTCGAACCTGTAACCTATTATCATGTTCACCATAGTTTATAATAATAATAAATCTTCTTGTGAATGTCTCGCGGTTATAGACTCACGCACACACTATTTTTCTCCTCTATAACTTTCTTCTCTTCTTGTTTCTCTTTTTTCACGTAGCTCTCTCCTTATGCGGCACCACTGCTTGCTTCTATAACGAAGTCTGTCGAGTGTCGCCACACTTTCATGCGGCACCACATGTCTAATCCAATAGTATTTCCAATTTCTGTTTGGAATAGGAGTCTTCATTCAAGGGCATCTACCACATTAAATGGGCTTGACCCACTACATATTTCTCTCTATAACGAAGGAGTCTCTCTCTATCAGCCATAGATGAATATGGGTTGGAGTATTTGGTCTGGGCTGAGAGTATTTGGGCTTGTTAAGGCCCATCCATTTCATGCGTTTTTTTTTTTTTTTTAATGTTTTTTGGAAAACCAAAGTTCCGTTTTAGTGACAATTTTGGTTTATCGATTGAAATGAAATTTCTATATTAATTTATAGTATTATATAATAATAATAATAATAATAATAATCATAGTGTATAACCATTTCGTCTGAAATCCACATTTGGATTGAAATTCACTGAAATAACAAAAATGCATTAGAATTTGTGCCAAGGTGAAATAAAGAGGTTCCAAGTACTAGTTTTATATCTGGTACAAAATATTCTAGTCGTTCCTATCAGAATGGAACAAAACAGAATTCAAAACATTGAGGAGAACTTGTTTCATTTTCTTTAATTACTTTAAAAGGAAAAGAAAGAAAAAGTAATTAATTAAGTTTTATATGTCAACAATACTACTAATTCTTCTTATAAAAAGACCTACGTTAGTAATAGTAATACTACTTGAGTTTGAATCCTCTTTTGTCATTTATTGTAATAAGATAGGAAAAAATGGTGTATTACTATTGTTTTGAACAGCAAAATTAGAGATTCTTAAAGTGTATAAATGAAAATATCAAATATTGTGGGTTTCTGATCCAACTTAACCCTAATAGTAAGGATTTCAAAAAATTTATGAGTTTAGGGTGATTTTGGGATTACATTTTTTAGTCCAATAGGTTTAAAATTGGTTTGGATTTATGGGTTCCGCTTAATTTAATTAGTAAAATTTTTTGTCATCAAATAAAAAATTTAATATTTAAATCTGGCTTGCACAAAAAATTTATTCATGTCTTGACCTAATGATAAAGAATAATTATATTAGGGTTGCTAAAATTTTATCTATCTACAAAATAACAGTATGATTTATATAACAAAATTAAGTTTACCTCATCACTTTTTCTCACAAATAATCATGCTTTCTACTTCGGCTAACTTTCCTCTCTAAACCAAATAATTCAAACACAAGACCGGTGTCAAAATTTACCTTTTGGTCTTTAAACCCTTCCCTCTCCACATCTTCGCAATAACAAGATGTTGATCATGTCCATCAATCTTTCTAAACATCCGGGTCCGTTTACTTGCCCTTTTCTACCTCAAAGAGCTTCATTATTCCATGGCACATGCTTAGAAGTTAATCTTGGTTTCTCTTGCTAGCAAGACCATTGTAGCGATTTCAACGTCTAAATTCTAATACTCAGAATTGACATGCACCCTCTCTTGTGCATTCCTTAAAACTCTGCATAGATTAGTCTTTTGGCTTTTGTGCAATCATCTAGTCGTATTACACATCACATCCTTTTTGATCACGAGGCTCTAGTTGAAACTTGAGAGACCCAATCATTCATTTTCTCTGGTGTAATCTTTTGATAGCCTCATAAGTCATCACACTGATAAGTCTTGAAAAGGGTCAGCTTTAGATTGTCAACTGCATCGAATTCCTTCAATCAAAACTTGGAAACACGATAACAGTGAGAGAAGAGAAACAATCAGAACTTGATCTAAACTTGGTAACAGGGTAACAGTGAGAGAAAAGCACTAAAAAAATATGTTGAACAGAATCAAAAGTTGATTCAAACTTAACTAAAAAAATAATGTTCAAAGGAATTTGGAGATGCAGGGGATCGAACCCTGTACCTCTCGCATGCAAAGCGAGCGCTCTACCATTTGAGCTACATCCCCATTTGTGATTGAGCAGGAGATATTCATTATATATTTGTTTTAACAATACTACTCTATTTTCTTAACTGTTTATAGAAACTACAATAAGGGAATCATATCCATTGGTGAACATTGCAGATCGATTCATGAAATTTTATTGCAAAATGTAAGTATGATTGCATTTTGTAGGAGGGAGCAATATTGGGTTTAATTAATGAAGGATGCTAATGCTATTGATCCCTACTTAGCAAGGCAACTAGTATCTTGTAGAAATGTAGCAGAAGAGGTGTAAATGGAATCACTCATAGTTTTGTGTATACCATTAGATGAATCAATTGTTTAAAATGAATGTTTTAAATTTTAATTGATAAAAACATATTGAGAAACATAACAGGTTGCAAAAACAATGCAATTTGATATATATCATATATGGTCATATGGAGGATAGTCAAAGCAATTCATGACAACATGAGACTAAAGCAACATGTCATATCACCCAAAAAAAAAAAAAAGGCTTGGGACTTCATGGACAAGAGGTCCAAACATATGACTATAGGCTCAATCCTATAGCTAAAGCATCATGGCCCAAGCTCTTGGGATGAGCACGGCAACCTCACCAATCATGCTTATAACAGCAATAGCAACAAAACCATTAAGGCCACGATTGAGATGGGGCTACAATCAAAGAATGTGCATCTCTAATGAGCCTATAAATCCAAGATCCCCAAGGCTAAGAAAAGTATAGTGCATGAAAATATTAGTGCATAAGACCTCCTAAAGCTAATTCTTGGCGAGATCATCACTGACATAGGCATCAAAGTGATTTGGTCAATGCCACCCAATTGAATCTTTGTTTTTAATTATCCAACTAACATGTTGGACATCTAACCTTTTTTTTTTTTTTTGGTTGTTGATAAGATTGGCCATCTAACCATTGGTTCATCATCTTGCCGTACCAATGCCCCCAAGCCAAATCTTTATTTTTGTAGGTATCCCAGTGACATGTCTATAATGAGTTATGCCTCCTAAAAATTAAAATTAATCACAAGAGACTCAAATATATGATTAATTAATGTCCATTATACACCACTGTTTACTGACATCTATCCAAACTTGTCATCAAACTAAACTTATATACGCATATCATGACATTGAATGTTTTCCTTTTCAACGAGAACAAAAAATGGTCAAAAAGCTTTGTAATTTAAGTAAAATTTCTAGCATAAATTTGTTAAGATATTTTACAGTCTTTTACTAAAAGGCGAATCAAAACTTATACACGCGTATCATGACATTGAATATTTTCCTTTTCTCAACGAGAACAAAAAATGGTCAAAAAGTCTCGTAACTTAAGTAAAATTCCTAGCATAAATTTGTTAAGACATTTTACAGTCTTTTACTAGATGGTGAATCAAAACGATTGCAATGAACAACTAATCCAAAACGAAATACCAATAGCTGTTCAATAGTATCTCAACATTAATATTTCATAAATAAAAATTCCCGAAAAATTAGATACTTTGAACTAATTTTGCAAGAGCTTGGTTTTTTCATCGACAGAACATGAGTTCAAATTCCCACCTTCACTTATATTAAACACAAAAAACATTTTTAGAAAAATAAAACAAATTTTAAATCCGTGTTACCCAAAAAACCCTTCCAACAGTAGGGATTGAACAAATTCAACTCAAAAAATAAAGGGAAGTATTATATTCACAACAAATCATAAATGGGTAAATTATTATCGATTCTAACTTGAATCTACAACTTAAATTATGTCTCTACTCACCCGTAACAGCCAATAACAATACGCCACTTAAAATTTGTTACGAAATTGTTGTGCTCCAAGAAAAACAAAGGAGGAAGAAAAACAAAGGGGGTGTTTGGTTTGTAATTTTAAACAACCATTTTCAGTTTTTAAACAGCATTTCACGTATTTCAACGCACTTTTTCACCCACACGTATTTCTACAAATATTTTCAAATAACAATTTTCAGCTTTTAAACACATATACCAAACGGGCCAAAAGTTGGTTGAGTCCCCCAAAATGAACACACCCAACAAAACCCAAAAAAAAAAAAAAAAAACTCACGAATCGCGCGGGGGGAGTTCATTATTTTCAAATCCCACAGCACTCAACCAACGGTCCAGATCTAGTCTTCCCTGGCCTCGATCTTTAACAGCCCTTCCTCTTTCCTCTATATATAAACCCTTCTCCATTCTCTTCGCATCTGACATTCTCATCTCACTTTTTTGTTTTTGGGTTTTCTTTCTCTCATTTTTTCTTTTTAGTTTTTTCAATTTTTGCTATTTTTTTTTTGTGTGAAAAAAAAAAAAAAAATGTCGACGGAGAAGGAGAGAGAGACCCAGGTTTACTTGGCCAAACTCGCCGAACAAGCCGAGCGTTACGAAGGTTTTGTCCGGATCTTTTTGTTTGTTTTAAGGATTTGTTGATGTTTGATGTTTGAATGTTTGTTGTTTACATTAATTAATGTATGATTTGTTGTGTTGATCTGAGATTCAATTTGAAATGTTCATTAATGTTGTTGTTGTAACATGATTTATTGGATTCATAGCTGGCATTAATAATGTTGTTAGATTTGGATTTGTTATTATATTTGGTTTTTGTGTAAATAAATCTTAAGAGAAATTTGTAATGTATGTAAAATTTTGATTAGTCTGTTGAGGATTCATAGTTGTCTGTAAAATTTTGGGACTTGGGCTTCGTTGTTGTTGAAGAAGTAAATAAATGGAAGATACTAGGAAAATAAGTTTTTCGCGCGGTAAACCTTTTTGTGTTGTATCCATGTATTTATTTGAAATGGAATGAAGAAATTTATTGAAATGTACTTTTGATCTGTTTAATTTGGAATGAGTTCGATTTCATTTTTGTTCCTAAAATTTAAAAAGTTTCCATTTTTGTCTTTGAAACAAATAAAAAAAGGTATCAATTTCGTTGTCGCGTCTATTTTTCTGTTAGATTTGTGTCAGGCCATGTTATAAGATTGGTACCTTTTAGATTTTTTAGGGACGAAATTGAAACTTTTTAAATTTGAAAGCTGAAAAGTCTAATTTGAACCGAATTTTATGAGCAAAAAAGTTTATTTTAGGTGAAAAAGAGATGAAAAGAGCATTTTTTTTTTTCCTTCTAAAGAAAGGAAACCCATTTTTAAGCATATGAAGGCATTTTAGGAACCCACTTGTTTCAATGTTTTCTTCATCCATTAAGCAGTCATATGCCAAAAGGTTTTTTTTGGGTCTTAATAAGTGAATAGCTTTTGTTTGGATAGTATGTTTGCCTTTGAGTTTTGGATTATCGGTACATTGCAAGATTGAGTACTGTGTACATCACTGTACTTATAAAAAAGAACATGTGAAAAAAGCTATGTGTATTCAATTAAAAAGGACATTTTTATATAAAATGTATTTCAGAAACTATTTTTCAGTTATATTATGGAAGTTATTTCTATCTAAAATCTTGTATTTGATTGATGACCCAGAAATGGTCGAGTGTATGAAAAAGGTTGCAAGACTTGATCTTGAGCTGACTGTGGAGGAGAGGAACCTCCTCTCTGTGGGATACAAAAATGTCATTGGTGCTAGGAGAGCTTCTTGGCGCATTATGTCTTCAATTGAGCAGAAGGAGGAGTCTAAGGGAAATGACAACAATGTTAGACTTATTAAGGGTTACCGCCAGAAGGTTGAGGAGGAACTCTGCAAGATTTGCAATGACATTCTTAGTATCATTGACAAGCACCTGATCCCCTCATCCTCTTCGGGAGAGGCCACGGTTTTTTACTACAAAATGTGAGTCATGTACTCATTTAGGGTAGATCCCATCATTTTGCTGCTTATGTGATCAAAGCAACTCCTGTAGCAGTCCATGCAATTGATTACTTTTATTGAATATAGTTATATGTATATCTGATGTTTTTATATTGAATATATTCCAAAGGATAAAAGAGAATAATTATGCTTGGATATGATTATAATTTACTTTTTCTGCTTCCCGTATATCTATTTATGCATATTTATGTTTTGATTATACTTATTACTTTGGGAAATATTATACTTCTTTGGTTTGATGTGTTATGCTTGACTTCAGGAAAGGTGACTATTATCGGTATCTTGCTGAGTTTAAGACTGAACAGGACAGGAAAGAGGCAGCTGAGCAGTCATTGAAGGGATACGAGGCATGTTTATTTGATATATCTTGCATATCCACCAATATTCAAACAATGCATGTTCATGTATCATTCTTTATTTTTGACATTACTTGATGTGCCTTCCTGCCATCTCTTTGTTAGGCTGCTTCGGCCACTGCAAACACAGATCTTCCATCAACCCACCCAATCCGTCTTGGCCTTGCTCTCAATTTTTCTGTCTTCTACTATGAGATAATGAACTCACCTGAGAGGTATTGAGCTATTTCCCTTGTTATCATGCTTAGGAATTTTGAATCATATTCATGCTAGTCTGTCTTGATTTAACATTGTTACTGGAACTTTCAGGGCCTGCCATTTGGCTAAACAAGCTTTTGATGAGGCAATTGCAGAGCTGGACACCTTGAGTGAGGAGTCATACAAGGACAGCACCCTGATAATGCAGTTGTTGAGAGACAACCTCACTCTCTGGACCTCTGATTTGCCTGAAGATGGAGGTATTATGGACCCAGTGGATAGATGTCAGATGGTTTAGTTTATTGAATTGTTTTAAAATGATGATCTATTAGCTAAAAACTTTAGGTGATTGCTGCACAGAAAGTGTACACTTTGTGTGGTGTCTACTTGATTGGTCACTCTATTTGTCCCCTGGCGTTGGTAACAATAATTGTCTCTTGCATAGGATATATATATCCTCCCTCTGATAGTGTGTAGGTCTCCCATCCCGTCACAATGGACCCACACGTTGTGAGATGTAGGATTCATATATTCGATGCATGAGACACTTTCTTGTTAGTAAGAGGGAACAGAATACATCTCCTTCTAAACCTTCCTGTTTGGAAAATTTTTTAAAGCACTTTAGGCTAATACTCCCCGTTTGATAGAAAACTGAAGTATACGTTTAATTTTAGCTTAAATGTTTACCGGAAACATATTTCTGAAAGTGGATACTCAAACATAAGTGCTGTCATGCAGGTGAAGACAACTTCAAAGGAGATGAGTCCAAACCTGCCGAAGCCGAGGTTAGTGATTGCATGATTTCTCTTTACTTTAATTAAATAATGATTACCTTTGCTATTACTAAAAAATCTAGCTTAAACTATTCTGCAGCACTGATGGGGCTACCTGAGAGACCCCTGCAAAATAGCAGTTGGATATCAGAGTGCTTTGTGAAAGTGTTTTCTTCAGCTTTTCTCACAAGGGAAATTGGACTGAACAATGTGGACATTATAATTTTATTGATCTTTTTGGGTCCAACCAAAGCCAGAAGATCAATCAGTTGTATGCCCCTTTTATTTCTTAGATTTACTTTTTTCTTCCATTATTTTGCATTTTGATTAATGTTAATTAACTGAGATTTGTTATTTAAGCAATGGATGATTTTACCTTTTTCTTTAACATCTTTTGTTGGTTTGAGGTTTGTTGTAATGCCGGATTAGACTTTGTAGATTGAAAACTGTTGGATCGGATACCCGATCCACCACTTTACATATGGTTTCTTAATTTCTTTTGTTTGTTGGAGAGTGATTTATAATTTGCTTCTAGATTTGACATGTAGCTTTCTCATATGGAACACATTTTAATTTTCATCTAACTTTCAATATGGCTGAATATAAACCCACTTATCTTTATTTTTATATATTAATCTCCTATTTGCATCATTTTCCAAAACACGAACTATATTCAAAATATTGAACATGTTTTCTTGAGAAAATTATCTTCTATGCAATTGATGGCTCACATGTGAGACTACACAGTAGTACTCACTCGTGGATGTCATATATTGTGAGATATTGGTTACGTGCAACTTATGCATAAGATTCTACTTGTTTATTAAGGGATCTAAAAAAATAATCATGGTTTTTCCATCAATATTAGGTCCCTTTTTTTTTTATTTGGGGGGGGAACTGGCATTTTATTTGTATTTATAAAAGTTCACACAACATAGGCGGGGCAACTCCTTAGAGGCAGAATTCCCTGAAACTTTCTCGGATAGGAGCTTTGAGTTTATATGGGAACAAGCAAGACCAACGTTAACAAATACTCCTCCGTCCCAATTTGTTTGTCATGTTTGAAAAGTTAAACTTTTTAAAGAAACATCACTTATTGTCTTGTCTGCCTTATAAAAATGTATAAGTTTAACTATCCTTAAATAAGTTTATTATTATTTTATTTTTTTAAAAAAGAGTTACTTTTAATAAGGCAACTAAAAAGGTACTCCAATTAGATTTATTTTTTAAATATTTGTTAGTTTCCTTTTCAAATAGTTTTAAAAATAAAGTTGGGGTATAATAGGAACATTAGTAAATTAATTAATTTTATTTTTAGAAAGATGACAATATTTTGGGACATTCCAAAATGAAATAGAGCTTTGAGTTTATATGGGAACAAGCAAGACCAACGTTAACAAATACTCCCTCCGTCTCAATTTGTTTGTCATGTTTGAAAAGTTAAACTTTTTAAAGAAACATCACTTATTGTCTTGTCTGCCTTATAAAAATGTATAAATTTACAAAACTATCCTTAAATAAGTTTATTAGTTTTTTCTTTTTTTTTAAAAAGAGTTACTTTTAATAAGGCAACTAAAAAGGTACTCCAATTAGATTGATTTTTTAAATATTTGTTAGTTTCCTTTTCAAATAGTTTTAAAAATAAAGTAGGGGTATAATAGGAACATTAGTAAATTAATTAATTTTATTTTTAGAAAGATGACAATATTTTGGGACATTCCAAAATGAAATAGAGGACAATTAAACTGGGACGGAGAGAGTAACTTTCTTGTGTTTGGATAAAACTTAAGTATAGTTGCCAAGGTGTTTTACCTTAAATGCCTTGATTCAATTCAACCACATGGTTGCATTAATCAATACAGCACAAAAGTATTTCTTTCCTAATAATACTTAAATTCAACTATATAGTTCATTGACCAGTATAAAGTTAGAGTGGTTAAATTTAATTGGAAAAAATAGAGTTTTGTGGTTAAATTTAATTGGAGAACGTAGTAATCATACCTAGTGTACAAAACTACAACTTTTGTGAGGTATAAGAGAGGTTATAATAGGCAATTTTATCCTCATTTAGTTTTGGGGGAACATAGTACAACACATAAAAACTTGTACCTAAATTTCATCTTTGGTGAATATATTTCCAAACAATATATTAGATATCTTTAGTGTTTCTTATGGAGTTACCATGTACACTGAAATTGCATTATCTCAAAAATATTTTTTTCCATGCTTAAGGGATAAGTTTATACCTTCAAGATTGGACTTGTGTCCTTTAATCTAGTGCACTAGACACAACACAGGAACCACATGTGATCAAAAAATGCCAAGTGTTGAGCTTGTGTACCATCCAATGCACTGAAACCCTTGTTAAAGCCCTTGATGAAAGCTTTTAACGTTCCAGATTAGGTCTAGGAATTTATATTCTTGCTTTTCTTTCTCTTTTTAAAATTGAATACAATTGAGAGAGAGAGAAAAAAAAAAAAAAGAATTAGGGAAGACAAAAATAGGAGTATAAAATTTCAAAGAAGCCTCGTATCATAATTTCAAATGAATGACTGTTTATGACGGAAAATTATTAGGTACTTTCGGAGTACTATAAATGCGTACTTCCCCCTTTCACATAATGGTGAGTCCCACCATGAATTTAATTAGTGAGACCCACCATTTATATGAGAGGAGAAAGTACGCATTTATGATATTGCGAGAGTACACAATAATTTCCCATTTATGACTAGAAGGAAATTGGGAACATTCAGCAAAAAAGGAGGAGGAAATTGGGAACCTATCTTGATGAGATGGAGAATATGGAGCTGTCTTCACAATTCACACACGAAAATAGGGACTAATCTTGTGAACTTCACTATTGCCATTAGTTTAAACATGGAAAATAACGATCCTTGTGGGATTGGTGACAAAATAATTTGGGCAGCTCATGCTAAAGTTAAATGATAAATGACTCATTGAAGGGGATTTCCAACCAAATGATAGTTTCTAAGCCCTCATTATGTCAAACTGATTGGTAAACTAAACCCACCTCTATTAAAACTAAGCTGCAACTTTTGTTTCCAAAGCATCAACAAAAGATCAAAGTCTGCAGTGACTTGTTTAGAATTAGTTGACTTGACTCAAGGAACAGATACTCTTGCCTCATTACATGCTGGTTCAACTCTTTCTACAAGAAAATCATTATCTGAATAGAAAACTCGTCACTTGCAAAAGTTTGGCTACTCGCGATGGCTCTGCATCAATCATAGTTTCAACTCGACAGAGAGGAAACCCATATAAGAGACAACTACAAGAACCATATCAACACGCTAACCCTTTTGAAGATTTTAAAGCAACATCGATTGCTCATCAAGTTTGCACCTAACCATTACGAGTTAGATTAAGATAAGAGACAGACAATACTGCCACTGTACAATCTACCACAAAAAAGAAAAAAAGAAAAAGACAAAAAAGGAAATAGGTGCAACGGATACAGCCATCATACATCAGAGGCTGAACAAACAAGTTTAAACAAAACATGTATATATACCAAAATTGTGAGTTACGACTCTTCCTTGATGAAATAACTTTGAGGCAAGCAAAAATCTTCCTCGTGATTCAGGAGTTCCACATCTTCATCATCTGGTTTCTGAAATTTAAAAGAACAGAAAAGAGCAAGATCAACATGTAAATTAATGGATCAGCTCTTGAAACAAAAAATCAAATAGATAGGGGGAGGGGGATTTTCTAGAATGCATATTTACAAAAGCATATTTCAAAATTGCATATTTGCAATTAAGAAATTCATGTTTCCAAATCTATGTGTGTAATTTATTCTTCTAATTCATTCTTGCTCTTTATCCTTAGATAGTAACCTCCAACAAAGAGCTTTGCATGTCTATCAGCTACATTTACTTTCATATGTTCTCACCTAGTATCTAATTATTCTAACACTTCATTTATGTATGCCTACATCTTCACCTGAGCTACACTTTATTTTATGAACACCACGTTGGTCATCAAGCATTGCAATGCATAAAAGCATGGTTACCAAAATACTATTAAACCAAAAGATAAGTAGACAACTAGGTATTTTAATATTTGCAACATTTGAACTGCAAAATTTGATTGAGTGACAAATAGTTACTAATTTACATGGGGTTTAGAAAGTTAAGAGAAAAAGGAAAATGGGAAGGAGAATTCGAAAAAGAGAGGTCCATTGATTTTCTTTTTGTGTATTAAAATGAGTTCATAGCAATTGATGGCAGTATGGGAGAAGAAAAAGATATGTATCATTTAAATTAATAAATACCAGCAATTCTAAGTTGTAGAAACGATCCAGTAACTGCAGGACCTCATCTGAAGAAAATGGTCGATCAAAGCTGTGACAAGAACTTAAATATTTTAAGAGCATGTACCAGAAAATGAATGTTCACAAAAATCTGTGCTCCAAAACCATGGTATAGTTTTGAACAAAAGAGATTTTTGAGACAAAAGAAACCTTTTCCGAAGAAATTCCATCAAACCAAAGAGGACAAAGTGACGATGTATCCCTGCATGGAAACAATTTGTTGAGTGCTCATCCATTGCTAGATATACTAATAAGGTAAGAACACAAATGGAAGTTGATGTACCTTAATTTTCTTAATAATAACAAGTGCATTACATGATAGAGGAATTTTTTCTTGACAATATGAAAGTTATTACAGTACCCCTTAAATTGACCTAAGCCATCAGATTCTATATGTACCAGGTTGTAAATTTAATTCAACAAAAATAAAAAATGGATACAAATACTCAAGATTTTCTGCCAAAACCAGACCATATATGAGTTCATTGGGAGTCATTAATCAGCTCTTTGCTATTTCATCATCGTCAATTAATAAAATAAAAAACTGCTGCCCAAGTATGGAGAAAAATACACTGATCGAACCTTTGCTATAATATAAAATCCTCAATGTCATATATCAAATAATATAAGTTGCTTTTAAACATGCCATGCTTCCTTCAATTCATAAATTGATAATCTGCTTAATTCCTTTTTGGGTTAAAGTAGAACATCACAGAAATCTTCAATACATGGAGACAGCAACACTTAACCAAGGAGAGCAGATAACCTCATTTCTGCATTCCTCTGAGGAATTGTATCATAACATACCCCTCATTCAGTGTTTTTTCTATGCCAATTGTTACATACATACATACAAACAATGTTGCATTTCAAAACCATCTTCATGGAAATGTTCAAGTTGGTTATAGTTTGAACTGGAAAGCTTTGATGCTATAACTTAGAAACAAAAGAACAAAGCTAGATATAGTTCTTTAGGTGCTATACCTTAAATTTCCCAATTAAATTATTTCATGTGATTTCATTGGCCATATGATTTTGCTTGGATTGTCACCAAACCATTCATTGGCAAAAAAAAAAAAACACAAACAAGAAGCTGATGCTCTTACATTCATTTCTCATCCAAAGTTCATTAAACCCTTCAAACTATCTTCAAGCATGACATATCAAATGTTTCAAGAAAACTGTCTCACCAAAGACAAATAGCAATCAAGAAAACTGTCTCACACTCACACACACCCCCAAAACACAAATTGAACCTTCATGTTTCAAACTCAATGACACAGCTTTCCATTGGGACATAATTGATGGTTCACATAATATTCTTAAAATTTTTAAAGAAACACTTAAATATTTAATTTTTCACTAAACTACAAATTACACCCTCTAATTTTGACCTATTTGTAATTCAATCCTTCAAATTTCAACCTTTTTTTTTTCATTCCAGTCCTTTAACTTTAATCAATTTTCAATTTAGCCCTTTCCGTCTACTCCCATCCAATCTCACCTTTCATTTCAATATTTGGTGGACTAAACGATGCTGATTAAACAGAAGGACTAGATTGCAAAAGAATTAAAGCTAAAGGACTAAATTGAAATTTTTAAAAAATATGAAATTTAAATAACTGAATTTCTAAATTAGCTTCCTTTTTCTTTTTCTTTTTTTTTTTTTGTGTGCAATATATTGCTTAAAATATTTTTTTCCTTTCTCATTTCTTCAGAATAAGAAATTCAACACCAATTCACCAACACACATAAATAAATAAATAACCCAGATAAAGAAACATAGAAAATTTATAAAGTTAAAATTTAAAATTAAAAAAGAAAAAAGAAAAAATAGGATAAACCTGCCTTGTAGTTTAAAAGGTGGGTAAATTTCGAGAGCTTCCAACAGCCTAAGCTCCAATTCCACCTGCGATTGCTCCTAAAAGATTCACCATTCAATCACCCAAAAAAAAAAAAAAACAATATTTAGAGAGAGAGAGAGAGAGAGAGAGAGAGAGAGAAAGGAATTGATACCTTGGGGAGAGAAGAAGCAGAGGAAGGAGGAGCTTTGCAAGGAGAGTGTACGGACATTCCGTCTTGCTCTTCGTCCCTTCCTTTCCCTCCTCCACTCTCAATTTCTTTCATTTTTTTTTTAATTTTTTATTTTATTTTATTATTTGTATTTCACACACAAACAGAGAAAAAAAAAAAAAGCACTGTGTTTTAGATTTTGTGGTGTTGTTGCAGTAAATTTTGTAAAAAGTGTTTCCAGTGTTTTTCTTTTTCTGGGATCAATTTTTGTTTTTTAGGGTTTTTGGGGTCTGATTCAGAGCAGAGCTGCAAGTGTTAGTAGGTACTGCTATTGGGGAATTTTGTTGGGCCAGCCCTAATTTTAGTAGAGGTGTTGGAGTGGGCCTAGGCGAAAATGTTATGGTTTTGTTTAATGGATCCAAAACCAATATTTTTAGGGATGCCAAGGCCCAAGGGGGACAAGGATAAGGATAAGTTGGGTGTTTTGTCTCTGTCCCTTCTTTGGGTAGGGTATTTTGGGAAACGCGTCACCATTATGGTTTTAAAAAGGCGAAAAACACATTTTGGTCCCTACATTTTCAGTCGATTTCCGTTTTAGTCCCTAAGCATTTTTTTTACCACTTTTAGTCCCTATCCTAAAAAACGCTTCCGTTTTGGTCCCTGCCGTTACTCATTTAACAAAAATATCCTACGTGGCAAATGGTCTAACAGTAAATGCTGACGTGTCTATTAAAATAATATTAAAAAAATATATTTGCATTTTTAAAAATGCCATGTCAGCAATTTAATTTTTGAAAAAAGCCACATCAGATAAAAATAATATAAAAATTTCTAACCTAATTATTTAAAAAAAAAAATAGTTAAATTAATTTTTTTTCCTTTTTTTTGGAAGAACATGAAGAACGTGTTCTTCATTTTTCTTCCCTAGCTAAGCTTGCCCAGAAAATAAAAAATAAAAAATTTACTTTTCTTTTCTTGCATTTTCTTAGCCAATGTAATTAAGGAATCTAATGTATTACATTTTCTTCATTTGTATCGCATTACAAATTTATTTTTAGACTACACCATTCTTGGAGACCAAATAAAAATAGAGCAAAGATTCAAATTTTAACAATCATTTCTAGTGTTCTCTTTTCAGTCAAGTTATCAAAATAGCAAAAGAGTAAGCACAAATAGAACACAGAGCATTTCCATATCAGATCTGATGCAAAACCCAAAAGATAAACTAGATCTAACCCTCTTCTCTGCCGTTTGTCTCCACTGCAACCACCTTGAAGGCGACGGTAGCCACCATCTCTTTTTCCTTTATTCTCCATAAAAGATTATGCTTTACTCTACACTGGCTTGCTTTTAATGAGTCACTTAGATCCCTCTCCAAATCAAACCAAAACCAAAACCAAAACCCAATCTGAGAGACAGAATCGGAGTGAGAGAAATAGAGAAGAGAGAAGAGAGAGAATCGGAGAGTGAAAGAAGAGAGAGAGGCCGCTGTTCCCAGCCACGCACCACTTGCCGTCGACGTCGATCCCTAGCCCACAACCCACAACCCATATGCTACCATGGCCCGTGACCACTCCACCACCGCGCCTCAACCATCGGACCGCCCTATAACCCAGCAAAAACCCATGCCACAAAACCCACAACCCTCCTGCCACCATTGCCACGACCAAGCCACCAACACAGCATCGCCACCATCGAGAGAGATTGGCAGAGAGAGCCCTGATTTGATGACAGAGGTTTGAGTTTTTAGAGAGAGAAGTCTGAGTTTTTTGAGAGAGAGTTGATGAAACCCAGTCAATTTTCAAATTTAGATCTAGTTTATCTTTTGGGTTTTGCATCAGATCTGATATGGAAATGCTCTGTGTTCTATTTGTGCTTACTCTTTTGCTATTTTGATAACTTGACTGAAAAGAGAACACCAGAAATGATTGTTAAAATTTGAATCTTTGCTCTATTTTTATTTGGTCTCCAAGAATGGTGTAGTCTAAAAATAAATTTGTAATGCGATACAAATGAAGAAAATGTAATACATTAGATTCCTTAATTACATTGGCTAAGAAAATACAAGAAAAGAAAAGTAAATTTTTATTTTTTATTTTCTGGGCAAGCTTAGCTGGGGAAGAAAAATGAAGAACACATTCTTCATGTTCTTCCAAAAAAAAGGAAAAAAAATTAATTTAACTAACTTTTTTTTTAAAATAATTAGGTTAGAGGCTTTTTTCAAAAATTAAATTGCTGACATGGCATTTTTAAAAATGTAAATATATTTTTTTAATATTATTTTAATAGACACGTCAGCATTTATTGTTGGACCGTTTGCCACGTAGGATATTTCTGTTAAATGAGTAACGGCAGGGACCAAAACGGAAGCGTTTTTCAGGATAGGGACTAAAAGCGGTAAAAAAAAAACTTAGGGACTAAAACGGGAATCGGCTGAAAATGTAGGGACCAAAATGTGTTTTTCGCCTAAAAAAAAAACTGAACAGAGGGCCGAACCTTATTTTTTCAAATTCCCAATTCAACTCGGTTTTGGACTGGTTTTTTTCGATTGTTGATCGATTTTCACCAATTTTGGGCCTTTTTTCGGATTGAACTGGCCTAATCGGCCAGTCCTGTCTGGTTTTTAAAATATAGGTCACCATTTTATCGAGTTTAATACAAAGAAGATCTAATGGAGAGAGAGAGAGAGAGAGAGAGAGAGAGAGAGAGAGAGAGAGAGAGAGAGAGAGAGAGAGAGAGGAGAGAGAGAGAGAGAGAGAGAGAGAGAGAGAGAGAGAGAGAGAGAGAGAGAGAGAGAGAGTTTAATTATATATTTCGTACTCAACTTTTGTTTTGTGTTTCAAAATTCTTTATTTACTCATTTTTGTTAACTTTTATTTTGTGTTTCAAAATTCTTTATTTACTCATTTTTGTTACTTAAAAAATCTCTTCCTTTCTTTGTTGCTATTAAAATTACTGAGATTTTGTTAAAAAGTCTTAACTCAAAATCTGAGAAAGAGTTAATGGCAATGACATTTTTTTTATACAACCAAAAGTATAATGATTAATTTTGAAACATTTCAAAGGAATTAAAAAAAATTTATAAATTGTTTATGTATTAAAAAAAATATATATACATACATATATATATATATATATATATAAATACATAAATAAAAAATATATGTATTCTCAAAAAAAAATTATATATAAATATGCTTTAAATAAATAAATACACACGCATACATACATATATATATATATATATAGAGAGAGAGAGAGAGAGAGAGAGAGAGAGAGAGAGAGAGAGAGAGAGAGAGAGACTTGGGGGACAACATTGGGCAAGACAAGGTGGAACGAACAAAACCCATCCCTATCCTGTCGCTCCCTCTTTTGGGCAATATGATTTTATCTCTCTTTTATTTATTGTTTGAATAATTTTTTTTATTTTTATTTTAAAAAAGAGTCTAAATTTATGCCATTTGACACATTACTTAGAAGTCTCCTCAATTAGCTTGCCACCTCACCACACTCTGACTTTATATCAAAGTATTACTACTAATTCTTATAAAACAAAGTATTACTACTAATTAATTGGCATTTTTTTAATAGGATGAATGCATTTGATTGAGTCTCCTTTGACTCAAGATGTACTACTTTTTTTTTAGTTAATACAAAAAATGGACTTTATTTTTTTGGAGATAAAGACAGGGAAAAAAAAGAAGAAGAAAAACTTGACTTTTGATTGACCTCATAATATTTTGAAATATAAGCTTTTGAGTTTTGAGGTCTCATAAAAGCTTTTGATTTTAAATTCTATTATATACTAAATCCCCCATTAGAATCTTGCAAAGTGATATTTTCTTAAAATGCCACAATCATAATAATTACTTATTAATAATGATCATAATTATTAAATTTTTTATATATAAACTAATAAATGCCACAAACATAATAAATACTTATTAATATTTACCATTATAACCAAATTTCATATTTAGACTAATAAATTATTATTGATAATTACAATAATTATCAAATTCATATTTAGACAAAAAATAAAACAGAGAGAAAATCGTATTATGCTAAAAATTCTTGTACATTGTATAGGGTACCAACTAGTTATAATCAAAGTTAGAGCCTCTTTGGAGAAGATGGATCTTATGAATGTTTCAACTAGTTTGAGGCTGTAGTTTTGTATTAAGGTGTTGTAGATTTCCATGTTTTATGAAGGAAGAGAAGCCTTTGAGCCAAGTATTAGATTTACAGACTACAATCAAGCCTCTTGCAAACCAAAACAAAAAGAAAAGAAAAATCTTACAATTGTTTTCAAGTATACATCCTTTTCTTGGCTAGTTATAAGTAGCAATAGAAATGAAGTCCATGATAGCAACAATCACAACTAGCACAGTTTTCTTATCACTTTCTCATTTATGGCCTTGAAAGTTGAAATCTCATCATCTCAATAATGCAAATGTTTGTATAATAAGGATAAGAATGATGACAAATTGACAATGACCACCAGGGCATGCTAATGACGCTAACTGACAATGCCAACAGCATGGCCATCCATTGCGTGCGTCAAGCATCACAGGCCCTTTTATTATTACTATAATAATACAGTAAAGGCTTTGTAAACCCATATAATAAAATATTGTGATCTAATTAACTGAATAACTAACCTTCAAAAGTCGTAACCAACACTTGGAATTGTCAGCGTGGGCCAACATATTTTCCTCAACCCAATCTCCAACTAAGGTTCAATTCATATCTTCTAATATCTATTTTCCTAGCAATTGTTGATTAGTTCTGCTACCTGGCTATATAGCATTTCAACTAATTATTTAACAAAAGGGCTTTGGCTTGTGTGATATGTCCTCTAGAAAGCATGGACCGAGACTTGTATAGGTACGAGTATGATATGACGACATGAATAATTTCTAAAAAATTATAAAATAAAATGGCTAAAATGACATGAGTATAACATATTAAATAAAGTGTTCATGCTTCTAAGCATGTCCATTTAGAACTCCAATACACTTGATAGGACATAAACGTAACACGTGTCTAAAACTGATCCTATATTGTCCATACACTAAAGTACTCAACAAAAGCCTTGCCTTACCGAAAGAAGACTACTTTTTCTACTTTCTTTAAGCAAAAATCAAGATCAGATTCTTAGAAAAGCAATTCATGATGTCATATTCAACAATAATGGAGGTACTTTGTTTGGCATCAAAATTATTTTATTGGAATAACTTTTCTAGTCCAATGGCTCATAAACTTCTGTGGAGTTGAAATGAGTAATGACATTACGTATCTGTTTGCCAAATATTATTTTTGTTAACTTATTTTATTATTTAAATTATTTTTGTTATTATTTATGGCTCATAAACTTCTGATGATTGATGACAATGACTGAGTCATGTGATAGAGACATTGTCTTTGGTGGGAACCCAAAATGTCTATTTGCAATTGGTGAATCATTAGCCAGGCCGATCCTGCAAGAGACAATGCCTCTTGTGCGTTCTAAAAACGCATTAAATCTTTTAATTATAAAATGCTTAAGAAAAATCCTTTTCATTATAAAATAAAATAGAACAGTGGTTTTTTTTTAGGGGGAAAATAGAAGAGTGTTTGATAAATCACTTATAAACTCAAAATTCATGATTCATTTGTCAAATACAATGTGAAATTCTATATCCACCCACACAATACACTCGATGAATTTAATCTAAATAAATTAGTCATTAAACCAAACTTTAAGGGTTAATTATAAACTTAATGAAACTTAAATTTTGGACTTATTTAAGAGAGAATATATCATACATCTGATATATGTATAATTGGATGTATAAAAAAATTAAGGTAAAATATAGTTAACACTCTTGAGATTTAGACTAATATCAACCAGATTCAAAACATTTTAAAATTTAATAATTTGGCCTCTAAAAACCATCTAAAAACCATTACTTGTCTCTCTCCTCTCTGTCATGGTGAGTAGAAGTTAAGTTGGTTAGTTTTAAAATATCTTGTACCTAATTGAGGTTAACTCAAACTTCAAAGGTGTTAATTGTATTTAAAAAAAAAAAAAAAAAAAAAAAACAAAACTTGTCACCTAACTCCTATTAAACAACGGTTCTTCACAAAACAATGAAAGGCAGATACCATTTTAAGAGGGAAATTAAGAAAACAGAAAAGAATAAAAAACAACTACCCCATGTTACACTCACTCTCTCTGTCTCTCTCTTATTGAAAGTCCATCACCCAATGATCACTGTCCCCAACAAGTCCCATACGCTCTTTGCAACTAGTACTCAAAGTTCAAAGTCTCAAACTTTGATGCTTTTCATAGATTCCTGTTGCAACAGAAACTGTTTTTGAGTTTCTGTTTCACTTCCTTTAGCTTCAACTACATTCCCTCCTTAATTTTGTCTGGTCTTTCAAACCAAAACCCATTGTTTTCTCCGAATCTAGTTCATTACCAGAACACAAAGAAAGAAAAATCCACAACAAATAGGATTTTCTATAGTTATAATATCTACTATTTTTGTTAGTTAAAAACAAGGAAACCAAATAGTACTCTTTCTAATTTATCCCCTGCATACAGTTTCTTGTTTTGAACGCTCTTTAATTTCATTGTACTTTGTATTCTTCCAAACTCAGAAAACCACTAAGAATTCAAGCCCCTCAAACCATTTTCCTTATCAAAATCCCATAAAGTTTGTGTCTTTGTTGCAAACCATGGCTTTAGTGATCAACCCATTTCAATGTTCAACCCAAACTTCAAGATTTTCTTCATTATACTTGTCACCCAAGAAAGTTACAACTAATCATGTTGTGCTCAAGACTCGGTCACTGGGTTCTAAGTCCACATGCTTGGCCTTTTCTCCACTGCCAGAGAACCACAAACCTCAGAAACCTGTTGAATTCTCAGGCAAGGCCTTGATATTTTCTGGTTGGAGTGAATTGTTGAGGCGGCGAGGCTCTGTTGAATTTCCGGTTGTGGCGGCCACAACCGCAGATGCTGACGGGTCTAATTCGTCACTTAAATTTTCTTTTATTTAGTACTTAAGTGTGAAGACTAAGTTTGGATGCTGAGAAAAATACTAAAAGAAAGGGATTCTTTTTTGTTGGTTTTTTCACATGTAGTTTTAGCAACCAATATGGATTTTTATTTTGGGATCTGTATTTGGTTGATAATTGATAGTCATATTTGAAATTGCAGGTATGCCAAGCCTTCTAAGAGCTTTGCCGAGAGATATCCTGCACTGGTTACTGGTTTCTTTTTCTTTATGTGGTAAGCTATCATAGTATGTACATTTTTGTGTTAAGACTTGATACATTGCTTGTTCACAATAAGTTATGAACTTAGGTGCCCAGTTGAATTTTTTGAAGGGTATAGCAATAGTTTGGAATTGTTTAAATTTGTAACGGAGGACTCAGTTAACAGAATATGTCACAATTTTTAACTAATTCTCATGTTTTGTTTTTGGGTGAAAAAACCATATGAGGGTGCAAGGGGTCAATGCAGCCTTAAATATACATACTACTATGTTCAGAGTATATGCACATTGCAATGTACTTTTAAATGTTCTTTCCTTTTCCTTTTTCACTTGAATAAAATGTATATTGCACCCACTAATCATGTTATTTTCTTTATTCTCATTGGTTGTGCTGTCAATTATTTACTATAAAGCGCATGAATCACACATGCCCTAATAAAATGAAGGAGGAGATTTTGTAAGCTAACATTATGCTGTTCTAATTCACTGACTAAACAATTGCACTTAATCTCTAAATGTTATACAATTCCATGTTTTCTATGCAGGTACTTCTTAAATGTCATCTTCAATATACTCAACAAGAAAGTCTACAATTATTTCCCATATCCATAGTATGCTTCTTTCACAATGCTTCATTTTCATTATATTGAAGTTGTTGTGGCTTTTGAAAAATCTCACCCCATATGACAATTTGAAAATCTTGTATGTCTTTTGCAGCTTTGTTTCTGTAGTACATCTCCTAGTTGGAGTGGTGTACTGTCTTGTTTCTTGGGGTGTTGGTCTACCAAAACGTGCTGTAAGTTTCAACTTCTGCATTGGCTATCTTCTCTTCTCTAGGTACATGCACTAATGAACTTGTCTTACCCTGTATGCAGCCAATTAATAAGGAGCTCTTGGTACTACTGACTCCAGTTGCATTCTGCCATGCCCTTGGACATGTCATGTCTAATGTATCATTTGCAGCTGTCGCAGTATCTTTCACACACACCATTAAAGGTAGAAAATTTTGAGGAATTTTACTAATTTCATTAGTATTTTACATCTATTGGCCTGATGAAAGTCCTTTTGGACATATCTTAGAGTGTGTGCATACATGTGTCGGTCAACATTTTATTTTTATTTTTTATTTTTAAGCATGGGGGTTACAATGTTTTGGTGCAAATCACCAGCATCATATGTTCAAGTTGAAAGGACTGTGTCCAGTTGTCATTTTACTCACCAGATTGGATGTTCTGCAGCTGGGGCTCTCTTACTTTGTCAAAATTAAAATTTTGTTGTGGTTCTCAACTGCCTCCTTGGCTTGATGATGGCAATGTTGTGGGTTGATTTTTGTTGGTACTCATTGGTGTATATGATCAACCATGTGTGCTTAAAGATATAATGAAAATGTATTCCTGCATAGGTTCCTATTGGTGGAAGCTACTAAGAAAAGCAACTGCAAGTAGATATAACCACATACATTTTTTTCATTGACATACATTTTAGTTTGTCTGTAACTTGTTCTTTCATTTAATTTCATTACGCTAATCTGAATTAATGTAGATGTCATGATAATGCCTCTTTGATCAATAATACTCAACATTTTTGGTGAAGGTGAGAGACAGTAAATTTTATGATAATTTCTAGTTCCTAACTAGTCTTGATGTATTTTCTGCAGCCTTGGAGCCATTCTTCAATGCTGCTGCTTCTCAGTTTGTTTTAGGCCAGCAAATTCCTTTGTCCCTATGGCTATCATTGGCCCCAGTTGTTCTTGGTAACTCTTTGGACTCTGAAATTCTTCCTTCTATTTACTTCTCTTATTGAAAGGACAGAAGCTTGATTTCATAAATCTGGCATGTGGGAGATATTACTGATGCTGCCTGTAATCTTGTCAAGAACTAAACACATACAGAACACACACACACACACATCACCTCTCACAGACCCCGCAGAAATGGGGATTTTGTGCACTACATATATATGTGTTTGTATGCAGTGCGTGATATGCATCTGCAGCCAATTTCTCAACCTTGGCAATGCCAGCTTACTACTTAAATCTGAATACAGTATAGAATCAGCTTTTATATTTCATCAACCACTACTGATATAGTCTGTAACTTTTATTGCAGGTGTATCAATGGCATCACTGACTGAACTTTCTTTCAATTGGACTGGTTTCATCAGTGCGATGATTTCAAACATAGCATTTACCTACAGGAGTATCTATTCAAAGAAAGCAATGGTAAGCACTTTCAGAAAACATGGTACTTGCTTAGGAATAAGCTCTGTTCTAATCTTATAAGTTCTAGAGCTTAGTTTCCAGGTTCATGTTATTGTATGCTGTTTGGCCTAGTTCATGAAGGTGGATAGTGATACAAGGGTTTTGTCTAAGAAAGCAAATGTTTTTAAGTTCTGTTGGCTATGGCATATCCTTGTGTCAAAATCTGTTGCAATCATGAATTTCTTCTGTAAAGCGAAAGGCAAGTTTAAAAAGTGTCTTTTGTATCGAACAAGTTATGTGAGCTCTAGTCAGAAATTTTCCTAAATAGAGTTATGTTTGACGTGTTAAATTATACCTTTGTAACTGCATCAGGTGACAAAGTGTTGTTGAGCTGCGTTGATTGATATCTTTAGGATTACATAGCCAATGTTGGTTAATTTTAAGTAAAACACCATGTGCTCTTGTCTCTTTCCTAGGATTATCAAACACCTTTTACAATCTTACTATAAACGATGCAATGTAAAACAAAGTTAAGAATTCCACCTGACAGATGAGGTATTTGGAAGGGAACTATTATATTTGATTCAACCCTTAAGTACATCAAGATTCTATAATCCCAATAGCCACAACTATTTCATATATTAGCCAACCGAGCAACTATTGTGTGAAAAATTCTGGGATAAATTAATTGGAGGTAATACATTTCTAGTTCTTTCTACATCCATTGACCATTAGTCCAAGTTGTCTAATTAATCTTTTTATTTTTAACAGACAGGAATGGACAGTACAAATGTGTATGCTTATATTTCAATTATTGCTCTCTTGGTTTGCATCCCGCCAGCGATAATTGTAAGTTAATTTATCTTGAATATTGTATAAAGTCTTGTTAATCTATTATCTCAATGTTTCAATCAAAGTTTATTACAGATAACCGTGGGATTACTTGGATTCCTTTCAGATTGAGGGCCCCCAACTGATGCAATATGGTTTTAAGGATGCTATTGCCAAAGTTGGTTTATACAAATTCCTCTCTGATCTGTTCTGGATTGGCATGTTTTATCATCTGTACAATCAGGTATGCTATAGAACATGCCATATTCAACTGCTTCTTTAATCTAAAGGTATATGAGATCTTTGTGTTTGATATATGTTGATGTTGACTTGACCTCTCAGCCTTCCAATTTGTTTCAATCTTCATCTGGGTTTGTGATATTACCCCCTCATCAGATCATTAGTACTTGGTTTTCTTCTTACTCGGCTACTTCTTCATGACCAATCAATGTGGATATTAAAGAATGCTATCATTTGAAAAGACTTAAGTTATAAAGTAGAAAAGCTGCATCATTAAATTATGGCATTTATCTCTTCATATTCCACTGTACATAAATTTGCATTTGAATGGACCATGGATGAGTTGTTGAACATGTGCCTTTATTTGGGTTGTTTAACCGTGTACTTGTCTAGGTGTCTGATAGAAACACAATATGACTCAATATCTCAAGCATGATGCAGGAAAATAAACTCTAAAAATGGGACTTGCGTTTGGGAACCAAAATAAGATTTTTTTTTTAAAAAAAAGATAGGATCTAGGTATCAGGAAAAGCGATGAAAATAGAAAAATAGAACCTAGGTATTACCAACTAGGATTGTTTGTAATCAGCACCAAGCATGGAAGAAGCATAGGAACTTAGGAATCACCATCTAGGCTTGCTTAGAATCACCACCAAGCACTTGAAGCAAGCTTCCAACCCAAATTTTATAAAATCCATCAACTGCCTACAATAGTGAATTTTGGGCCCTTTGAACAGGATCCCAAATTACATAAAAAATGTAAACAGAGTAAATTCATAATGAGATTGCATCATATATGGATATAAAAATATAATATAATCAAAGCTGAAAGCCCTCTAATAGCATCAATCACGATCAATAAAGTCCAACAAAATCAATCAGCACTTAACAGTTGCAGTTTGGTATTTCTGAAACCTTTTTTGGTTCCTCTGCCCCAGATAAAGTATTTTGTTGGAGCACATTCTTCTGTTTCCTAACTTCAGGTTTGAAATTACATTGCAGGTTGCTACTAACACTTTAGAACGTGTTGCACCACTTACACATGCTGTTGGAAATGTATTGAAGCGAGTTTTTGTCATTGGATTCTCTATTGTTGTATTCGGTAATTGCTCATTGCTTATTTATGACATTTATATGCAGTGTTAAATAAGCAACTCTGAAAATTCAGTGTACTGGAAATTTTAGATTTGATGTCATATCCCTATGGTTTCAAATTTCACAGGCAATAGGATATCCACACAAACTGGAATTGGTACTATTATAGCAATTGCGGGTGTAGCCATTTATTCCCTAATAAAGGCAAACATAGAAGAGCAAAAACGGGTAATATTTCTATTCTGTTCGTGATATTTTTTCCTTTATCTGTGAAATTGACTGAATTGAAAGGAAAGTTCATCCACTAATTAGGTAAAACATGGATTGTTTTTTTCTTGAGAAAACGAATGTTCTTCAGAGCATGTTTACAAAAACATGATTGTTTACTGCATAACTTGAGCCATTATAGACAAATGATATTATATTCAATAGGCATTAGGCTGTGCTGCCACATTATGAAATAAAACCTAGGCATTTCACATTACTAACACTATGTTAGGGATTTATATAAAATAATAAAACGGATGGAATGGAGTATAGTGCATTTCGTCCAATGTGTTTGGGAATTTTTAAAGAAGGAATGCAAAGAAAACAAATAGATAATTTTCCTAGTATATCAATCAACTTCCAAACAGTGGATGGAATGGAAAGGATTCTTTTCATTCCATTCATTCCTATTCTTTATCTGCCTGTAAAGCAATATTCGACTTCTGCCACCCCCAAGTTATTCTAGTACACGTTTAGGCTTTAAAGTTTAGACCCTTTTTGCAAATCAAATAATAACAATAACAATCAACACCTTTAGACCCTTCGATTTTATTTCTAAATATTTCTTTTAGCATTTGAAATGAGCATGAACTGAACTGTGATAGACCAAAATTATTATGTATCTTATCTTCAATTTTTCCCCCCTTTTGAAGAAGCCATTTTTTGACTTGGGCCTCACATATATTACTTAGACTTTTCAGAAGGCTGCAGCAACTTCCACATCATAGGGCTGCACTGTTGGATTGACTATGGAAACCCTGTATATTAATGAGGGTAGTGAGGATATTCATAAAAATTGTTTGAGATGATATCTTTGGATTCAGGCAGTACAGAGCTGGTGCTGTTGTTTAAATTGGATGGTTCAAGTTTCCAAGCCGTTGGTGGATTCTTCCATTAAAATAACAGCTCTGGGAAATAGAGAAAAGAATAAGATCAAAACAGAAGTTTTTTTTACAAATTCTAAGAGCTCATATTGTATTTCAAAATTTTACCATTTCAATTTTATTCAGGTGTGTTAGAAGAATGCACTGTTGTAATGGAAAAGCTTCAATTTGGTCTCTCTCACACACAACTTTGTTAGATGTTTTAGTGGTAGGTCTTAATTTATTGGACCTACTTGATGACTCAGTAATTTAAGAGGAGAAAATCGATTTTTTTTTTAAAAAAAAGAAAGTAATTCTATATAATATATGATTAGAGCTTGATGGATTTGCAATGTCCCGAGAGGGGAATGTGGAAGCTATAGATTAAATTGCAACTGCCATTTTTTGTTTTCTTTATCAATTGATTTTGTAGTCTGTCTTGGAAAATTCATCACATATCGTAATGGTTAGGATTATTTGAATTATTTTTGTAACCCATTATTTTTATGTTATTGTTATAAGTATATTGTGTTATTAATTATTGTAATGAGTTTATGCAAAATAAAAATAAAAAATAAAATAAAAAATTATTCATAAAATAAAATACAACGGTGTACATGGTTCGGTCTAAGGTATACATCCACAAGCAGTAGAAAGTTTTACCATGAAGATGGTAAGATTACAAAGGTTGGGTCAAGTTTTATGAATCCCATTAATTGTTATTTCTCCTAAATCTGTCATCGAATAATCTAACCAATATTCTCGTATTTGATTTGACATATTTGTACTTAGATTTTGATGGTTCAACCAATATTCTCCTATTTGATCTGGTCCATTTGAAATCTGATTAGACATGTTTGTAGTCTGATCTAGAGTATGATCTGGTATACTTATAGTCTGATTTAACAGATTTGTAGTATGATCTATCACAGTTATACTCTGACTTGACACACTCTCTTCTTTTTTAGAATGTCTTCTAAGTCTACAAATCACCAGATCTCCTGTCTACACACAAAAAGTGAGAATTAAGAAAGTAGTATTAAAAAAAGAAAGAAAAAGAAGATATATGAGACACAGATAAAGAATGTAACTTTAAACCAAACCCTAAATAATATTCATAAATCAAAAATAATAATAATATAGGAAAAAAAATAGAAAAGAAGATATATGAGACACAAATACAAACAAAGAAATAGAAAAATAGTATGTCAAGAATATATATATTTTTTTTAAAGAAAAGTATGTCAAGAAACTAAACTTAAACCAAACTAATCATATGTGAAAAGGCCTCGCTTTAAATTATCATCTTAATCTCTAATATTCCATATTTAGAAGTTTTCTAGAAAGAAAACACACAGAAAGAAAAGGAAATTAGAGATGATTAGTAAGTACCTTAGCGTGTTGTAGTAAAGACTCATCAAGGCTAATCTCATGCAATATCCAGCGATAGCGGTGGTTGTTTTCGTCATCCTTGGCCTTGGACTTGTCGGTCTTGACGTTGTTTTTCTCATAATGGTAAGTCTTTTTGACTCCGATTCTTTTTCTTTCGTTTTGGTCGACACAGTAAAAAATATCGCTGGAATTTCCATCGCCTTTCCAACAACCTTTGCCGATGCTTCTCTTGCAACGGTTGGACTTGGAAGAGACCCTCTTCAATCTTGTGAAGAAGAACATCTCTTCTTTGTTTCGTATACAGTTATTAGCTCTTTCCATCTTCTCCCAAATCTGCCATGGTTCTTCAGTGCCGTAAAGATCGCGTTCTGGGATTACTTCATGGCATTTACAGTAGGAAATTTCCGTGGCCTTGGGATGAAGATAATGAGTCACTAGTACTTCGTCTAGTGGATCAAACACGAACCCGCCTGGCCATTCAAGCGTTGATGAGGATAAAGATGAAGATGATAATGCAGCCTCCATTGTTTGACTCTTGCTCTCTCTTATTCTCAGCTCGCTGTGTTTCTGAAAATGTGCTTTGTGTGAGTGTAGGATAGGTTTAACACAGTATTAATTTATATGTATTTTTGCAACTTCGTTCCTTTTCTGTACGGATACGGATTCCTTGCCAAAAAAGATTTAAAAAAAAAAAAAAAAAATGGCACTTGAGTCAGCCCTAAATCTTAACCGACTCTAATTAGAGTTTGAAAGTATAGGATTAGTCAAATATCCCTCGACACAAACCCTAAAACATTTTAGTCAGAAGATTGTTATCGTTCTTGGTTTCTGATGGAGAACTCTGCTCTAGTACTGTGTAGAATTGTAGGTAATAAAGCGTGCGTATAGTGCCTATATTATTATTATTATTTTGGATCAAAATATGAGTTGAACCATGATATTGTTTAATTAAGAAATAGAAACTAAAAGCTGATTGAGTTCGAGTTAGTTCAATTGGTAAAGTCTCTATGGTTAAATAAGAGGTTTGAGGTTTATATTGGGACAAAATGGGCTTCTGCCCTTTTTGGGCAAATTAATTAGCTTTTTGCCCTTCTTTCCAAACTAAATAGGAAAATGCCCATCTTTTGAAAATTGAGTTTTTCAAAATCGATTTAAACCCTATTGTGACGTTTTCAAGGACCTATAGTGACGTTTATAAGGACTTATAGTAGCGTTTTGTAACTTGATATCCATGAAATCGAGTTATAGGCAATAGAACTCGATTTCATGGATATCAAGTTACAAAACGCTACTATAAGTCCTTATAAACGTCACTATAGATCCTTGAAAACGTCACTATAGGGCTCCAGAAATTTTTTTTTTAACTCAATTTTAAGAAACTTGATTTTCAAAAGAGGGACATTTCCCTATTTAGTTTGAGAAGAAGGGCAAAAGACTAATTAATTTGCCCAAAAAGTGCAAAAGCCCATTTTGTCCATCCCCGCCTATACTAAAAATCGATTGGTGTCTTGGTCTGATGATAAAGAACTATCATCGAACGGACGTCATAAGTTGAATTTCTCTCTCTCAAAAAAAAAAAAAAAACCACAATATTGAGAGTTAGCAAGTAGTAACACACGTGCAGCCGGACCTGTATGTCCCAAACAATTTATAGAAGGTATGATTTAACAATTTAGAAAGATAATTGATTTTTTTAAAATAAAAAATATGGGTGAGTTTTGCCTTCTTTCCTCCACCTTTTAAAAGTCTTCCAAAATATTGAACTAAAAAAAATTCGATCCAGTTTAAACCTTTAACTGTTTCATGACTAAAAAAAAATTATCAAGTGTGTCAAAATAACTATTTTTTAACAAATTGCAAAATAAATGTTAATAAAAACTAAATATAAGAACTAAACTAACACTTTTGCATCTCATAAAAGAAGAAGAATGATTTTCAAACCAAAAAAATATCTATAATATAGAAAGTTAAAAAATAATATTTAAATATTAATAATGCATTAAAATTTATTGTGGGGACCTGAGGACCAAGGAAGACTAAGACCGCTATGACCATTATTCGTTCATTAGGTGGAAGCACTTTAAACCCGAGGAGTGGGTTTGCCTGTAGAGAAGGAAGGAAGGAACAAAATATCTCCTGGAAACCCAAGTGGAGAGAATGACGTTCAAGGAGAAAGTCAAGGTATTTGAAAGAAGTTTCTTGTGAAAGCTTATCTACTACCTTTGCATTAAATAACTGGTAACAACTTTATTAGTTGTATTGATGAGAAAATGGCACATGAACAGTAGATTCACAGCTAAATAGCCCCTTCTACCACCTTCAGCAGGAGTCTAATGGGACAAGTGTCTTGTGGAGAACTTAAAGGGATGCAGATGGAGGGCTAGGATGCAAGAAGCATAGGAGTATATAAAGGAAGAGAACTTCCAGATGAGGGGATTTGGAAAAAATCAAGGAAAAGAGATTAGAACAAGAACAGGAGAGAGAGAGAGAGAGAGAGAGAGAGAGAGAGAGAGAGAGAGAGAGAGAGAGAGAGAGAGCAGTGTATATCCCTGTGTAAAAAAAAAAAAAAAAAATTGTCCTTGGACGGACTTGAGAAGAACCATTAATGCTGCTTGTTTTTAACTTTCATTCATTCCCTTTCTATTCGAATCTTTGGACTTGAGCCTGACTTGTTTTCCCCACTCTCTAAACAAATATTTATCTGTTTGGGCCTAATTGGGTGGTACAAGCCTCACTATTTTAAGTGGGTTTGGACTCCTAAATTCCGTGCCCTTCATTTATTTAGGTCCAAAATGTATTGATGAGTGTGAACAAATGGGAGCCATTGGAAGGGAATGTGTCTCCTGGTGTTGTCTCCGCAATTTTATGTTTTCAAATAATTGATGGTCTTAGTTTGCTAATAACATCAGTTATTTATCTGAGTAGTGATTATCACTCACTTGCTAATTTGCACTGCACACTCACTATACACACTGCAATGAAAATTGAAATTGTGTTTTAAAATCATGATTTCAATTATAATGGAGAAATCGTATTTTCAATATATGATTTTATTATTTCACAATTTTAACTAAAATGAAAACAATATTTCAAAGAAAGTGTGTAATAATGATTGTGTAACGGTATTTTCCTTGTTTATTTTTATTTCAGCTACTGTGGTGGGATAGACAATGAGGGTAGTCAATAATGGTTGAAAAAATTATTCAATAACCTGATAGTTGGACTCCTCTTAAGATTGATAGTAAGAGATGGCCGAGCCAAAGTATTCAGATTTAATTAGTGAGATGTACAATTATATGAGATGACAAATCATTGCTCTCTAAATACTAATAATTACTTGTAACGACGGTTGGAATATACCCTCTTCAATCTTGTGAAGAAGAACATATCTTCTTTGTTCCTCACACGGTTATTAGCTTTTTTCCATCTTCTCCCATATCTCCCATGGTTCTTAAGTGCCGTAAAGATTGCGTTCGGAATTTCTTCAGGGCATTCATAGTAGGAAATTCCTATGGCCTTGGTATAAAGATTGTGAATCACTAGCAGTTCGTCTACTGGATCAAACACGAACTCGCCTGGCCATTCAAGTGTTGACGACGATGAAGATAATGATGCAGCTGCCATGGTTTGATTCTTGCTCTCCGCTCGCTGTGTTTGTTTCCCAAAATGTGTTTTGTGTTTGAAGGTTAATTTCGTGACTCTGTAATTGTGAGCGTAGTACTAGAAAGAAGGGTTTATATTATATGATAAGGTACTAACAATTGTTTAAAAAAAAAAAAACAAAACTTTTCCAAAACTTAAAAACACAGTATTTATCTTTTTGCAACTCCTTTTTTCTTAACAGATTCATAATACACAAAGAATACAATTAGAAAGTATATTATATATATACACGATTAGTCACATATCCGACTACACAAGCCCTTAAACATTTTAGTCAGAAGATTAGAGAGCTAGCTATAATTTATGAATCCAAGAAACAATCAAGATAAACTACAATATATTAATAAATTATTAAATATTTTTAAGTATTCATTTTAACATATATCAATTTAAGAACAATAAAAGATAACAAAGTGAATTCATGACTAATATATTATATTTAGAAATTCGCTAGAATACAAACCAAATAATAAAATCTAAAAGAGTAAATAAAAGATAACTAGATAAGTGTTAAATATTAAAATAAAAATGAAATAAAAGATAAGTGCCTCAACCTTGTGCAATTTTCCACAAAAAAAAAAAAAAAAAAAAAAAAAAAAAACTGGGACACTGTGTCTTAGATGTGTCTTGTGTTCAACATGAGTATGACATCCCAAAGAAAAAGTTCATGCTTTCTAAGTTTCAGGTTTTGTCCCATAAACGAACATTTAATTCATGTTTACCTTTACCCAAAGGTAATAGGAATACAAACATATGGGACTGTTTTATTCCAAAACACGATCTTTACGCACCCAACACTAAACCTTTGAAAGCTTGGGAAGGATTTAGAGGGCCATATCTAGAAGAAAACTACGAAGAGCTTCAGCTCTTCTTGACAAGGTTGAAGAGGGTCTCCTCTAATGGCTCTCGTATCAAGTGAACCATCAGCGGAGGTTGTTGGAAAGGCAATGCTTCAAGAAAAAAGCATGCTAAGGATGTTTGGGAAACAAAGAATAAAATGATGAGAAGAATAGGATTTAAAAATCTTTCTATTATAAGAATGATAAGTCTAAAGATAATGTTAGGTTCTAAATGATTTGATTGTTGGCAAATGGTGTACATAAACTTATCTAGGTATAGATCTTAGTGTTTATGAGCAATATTAGACATATCTTAAAGTGTTACAAGTTAGAAATTAAGAACATACAAGCTGCAGGAAAAGGAATTAAAAATCAGGCTAGCTCGATTGATTGAGAAGAAGCTTCAACCGATAGAGATCGATGTGATTATGAAGAATTTTGATCAAACCCAATAGCCCATTAAATGTTTAGGGTTTCAGTCCAGATTTATTTAGTATATAAGGAAAACCTTAAAGCATATTTTCAAGTCTTAGAGAGATACTCATTTGAGATCTGAGAGATTTTGTACCTTCTACTCTTTCGAGCATATCTACCGAAGATCAATCTTATTCCATAAGTACCAGTGGAACAAAGTTGCAACCCAAATTTCAGATATTAAGTGTATTGAAGAGCAAAGCATGAACTGGAGATTCATGTTGGAATAGATCTACATCAAAGAAGTCTAAGGGTTTCAGAGTTAGGTTTGATAATTACAGTTAAATTTACTACGAATTATATATTCTTGACTGTAAACTTCTATTTGATATAGTGGATTGTTCTTCTTCGGATTGGTCCCTCCAAGTTTTTTACCTTGAAATTGGTTTGTTTCATTAGTTTTCCTGAGTCATCATATCTCTGTCTTATTTAATTTTCTGCTGCATGATATGATTGATTTATGTTTAACCTAATATCTACATAATTGACTTAAGTAACAACTTAACAGTAAAATCAGGTTAAACATTGTATGTTCAGGGGTCTAAAAATTAACAGACAATAACAATAGTTGGATCTTGCATGAGCTTTCTTTGGATGAATCTTTTATACAAATGCTAAGGTAAGCTTTCTTTTTCTTTCCTTTATTGGGGTTACTTAGTCTTTAGGGTTTTTTTTTTTTTTTTTTTTTTTTTTTTTTTTTTGTGTATGTTCAGGGGTCTAAAAATTAACAGACAATAACAATAGTTGGATCTTGCATGAGCTTTCTTTGGATGAATCTTTTATACAAATGCTAAGGTAAGCTTTCTTTTTCTTTCCTTTATTGGGGTTACTTAGTCTTTAGGGTTTTTGTGTGTGTGTGTGTGTGTGTGTGTGTGTGTGTGTGCCCTATTTCTTGGTTTTAATGTTTTAAGATTACGGATCTTGCATAAAGTCATTATTGTTAGAGATACAACAATAACACAAATTAGTATAATGTTCAAGAGTGTACAAACTGCTTATTTAAAAGCATAAACTGCTTCAAGATCAATACAGCACCTGCATTTGCTCACATTGAAGCCTCTAAACTTTCTAAACTAAATGCTTCCCTAACTCATTCAACCAAATATCCAAACTCCAAAAATCTCTAGTTTAACAAAAAATAATGCATAAATGCTGCATTTGACTGGGAAATGAACCCAAAATGGTCAAACATATTTTGCAATCTATCACATTGGTTTCTGAATTTAAATTATTCAAATAAACACAAAATGGACAAAAAATAAAGAGGATTGATTTTTATGTACTGGACTTAATTATATTGATTTTTTTTTATTGCTTACCCATTACAATTTGCAATTTGCAATCTTTTTCTCATTATTATTTTATTTATTTATTCAGAACTCATTCAATAGCTAGGTTATTAAACAGGATGTTGGTTGGTTTCTTGGATTCATTACATCCATGTAAATTTTACTAAGAGATGTAATTTATGTTTAAACGATAGAATTTAATATTTAATTTTATTAATTCCCCATTATTAAATAGGGTTTAGATTTTTCAAAATTTTTTTTTTTTTTTGAAAACGATCTTCTCATTCATTCAAATAAATGCATGGAATCAAAGTACAAGGCTTCAGCCACTGGATGGGGAGTATATATCCTCCATCCAAATCATGTCCTTTGTAACATTTTTCACGTGTCTAGCTAACAAGTGTGCCACAGAGTTAGCACCCCGATTTACATGACTAAAGCAAACCCATCTAAGTCCAGTTGAAAGCCACTGGATATCCTAAACTATATGGCCAAGCTGAGACATGTTATTCCCAGGATGCGAGAGGGAAGCTATAACCGTTGCATTATCACCTTCGATAACCAACTCTGAAAATCTCGCGTCAATGGCAAACTCCATCGCACGTCTACAAGCTAGTGTTTCTACCTCCTCATTATCCTCAACTAGTGGCCTTCTAATGGACAAAGCTGCCATTACCTCTCCCTACCCATTTCGTATTATAGCTCCAAACCCCGAGCCCTTCAACTCCTTGAATATTGCAGCGTCAAAATTAAGCTTGTAGGCTGGTTCCAGCGAGGCATACCACACATTCACTCTTGAACGTGGCAGTTGAGCTTGCAGCTAGACCTGGGATTGTTGGAACTCAGTGAGGTAGTCCAACGCTCTTTTATTCAGCCATCTCGGGTCTCTAATCTTTCCCCCGTAAGTTACCGAGTTCCTTTGGTTCCAAATCAGCCAAGCCTTAACCAGGAATAGTTCAAACTCTGATTTGGACAGTCAAACCAGCAACTCATGGAATAACTGAAGTACATCTTGATGGTTTGAACTCCTTTTCTGCAACCGAACCAAACTGCCCACCCAAACATCCTTTGCAACTGCACAGTTCCACAGTGCATGAACCCTTGTTTCTAACTCATGTGAACAGAGGATGCAACCGTCCTCTTCAATAATCTTCCATTGCCTAAGGTTAGCCCTGGGTTGGCAAAATATTCTGGCATGCACGCCACCCAAACACTTTAATTTTGTTAGGCACATTAAAATTCCATAGTTTTGTCCACACATAAGCTCCGATCGGACCTGTTGATGTTTCTGCCCACTAATTGATTTTTTGGAGTTGTCTCGCCACGTGATAGCTCGACTTAACCGAATAGATACCTTTCTTTGTATGTGTTAGAGATATATTAGCCCATTAGCATAGGCCCAAGCCTAATTCTACTTTGTGTGCAAGTCAAGTCTCCTACTTGTACTAGAAGTCTATTAGTCTAGGGTTTAGTCTACTATATATACACATGTTATGATTCATTGTAACACAGGATTTGTACTACACTCTAATATATTATTAATGTAACCCTTTAGGGTTTCCTCCGTGGATGTAGGCCGTTAGGCTGAACCACGTAACTCTTATGTGTTACTATATTCTATACTTTATGCTTTCGCTTCCACATCCATACTAGCATATTCAACATGGTGTATCAATGCTAATATTTAACATGGTATCAGAGCCACCTTTCTGTGGCCATGGTTTTCTATGCCAAACTTCATTCAAGGGATCTTCTCAACCTTATCAAATCTCAAGATTTCATCAAGCTTCCATCTTGAGTTTGAGAGGGGGTGTTAGAGATATATTAGCCTATTAGCATAGGCCCAAGCCTAATTCTACTTTGTGTGCAAGTCAAGTCTCCTACTTGTACTAGAAGTCTATTAGTCTAGGGTTTAGTCTACTATATATACACATGTTATAATTCATTGTAACACAGGATTTGTACTACACTCTAATATATTATTAATGTAACCCTTTAGGGTTTCCTCCGTGGATGTAGGCCGTTAGGCTGAACCACGTAACTCTTATGTGTTACTATATTCTATACTTTATGCTTTCGCTTCCGCATCCATACTAGCATATTCAACATGGTGTATCAATGCTAATATTTAACAGTATGTAACAAAATAATTACATCTAATGTTTGTCTATGACTTAGAAGGATTCTGAGAATAGCATCTGCATCATTACCATGGAAATATGCCTTTATGACTTCACAGTTCCATACTCTTTGTTCCTGTATTATAAGGTCCGATACATACTAGTCGCTCTCCACCCCCCTCATCTGGTTCAATACTCCATTTGTTGGATGATTCGGTATCCACTCTTCCATGTAAACTCTAATTTTTTATCCATCTCCAACCCTCCAACAGCAACCAAATCTTAGGATTGGGATAGTTGCTGTTATGCTCCTCTAGACAAATGAACGGTTAGGTGAGGCAGAGGCATCCAAAAAATGACTCCGTGGAAAATACCTGGCTTTGAAGCATTTGAACATCAAAGAATCTTGCTGCTGTATTAGCCTCCATCCCTGCTTTGCCAACATGGCTAGATTGAAAGGGGCTAGATCCTGAAAACCCATCCCTTCTACCTTCTTAGCTTCGGTCAGCTTGTTCCAACTCTTCCAATGGATTTTCCACTCCTCCCCTACCTGTCCCCACCAGAATTTCACGCACATTGCATCAAGTTCCTCACAAAGCTTCTTGGGTAATTGAAATACCCCCATGGAGTATGTGGGAATAGATTGAGCCACTGCCTTTATCAACACCTCCTTTCCAGCTTTAGAGAGCATCTTACGCTTCCACCCTTGGAGCTTTTTCCATACTCTATCCTTAAGGAATGAATGATATTTTGCTCACCCCACCAACGTAGGCAAGCCTAAATAAGACTCAAACCGGTCCACCTCCTTCACTCCCAAAGACTCCTTAATCCAATCCTTCTGATCTGATGGTGTGTTGCTACTAAAAAACACCGTAGATTTCTCCAAATTGATACATTGTCCAAATGCCTTAGCATACACCTACAAGATCTCAGAAATCACCTAAACCTCACATTGTTTAGTTTGACAAAAAATCAGTGAGTCATCTGCAAACAATAAATTGGTGATTCTTGGGGCCTCTCTACAAATGGATACACCTTGTATTCGTCTCTCCATTTCAGCTTTAAGAAGCAATGATGTGAATCATTCTGTACACAACAGAAAAAGATAAGGTGAAAGGGGGTCTCCTTGACGGAGTCCCCTAGTTGGAGTGATGTTACTATATGTTTTCCCATTTATAAGAACAGAATAAGTAGGTGTAGTGACACAACACATAACTCTATCCACCCATACTTTAGGAAAACCCATCCTAATCATAATCCCCTTTAAAAAACTCCATTCCACTTGGTCATATGCCTTACTAACATCCAGTTTAAGCGCAAGGGAACCCTTCCTCCCTTTTTTCCTACCATGCATAGTGTGTAGTGTCTCATACGCTACCAGTACATTATCAGTTATCAAACGGCCCGGGACAAAAGCACTTTGTGTTGGGGATA
Organism: Quercus lobata; assembly: GCF_001633185.2. NCBI lineage: Eukaryota > Viridiplantae > Streptophyta > Magnoliopsida > Fagales > Fagaceae > Quercus > Quercus lobata. The sequence goes on along the minus strand of NC_044906.1, from coordinate 72,138,077 downwards.
TTATATTGGGTAGGATTTGTTTTAATCTATTGGCAAAGACTTTGGAGATAATTTTATATATGACATTACAAAGACTAATGGGTCTGAAATCAGACATTTTTTCAGGGGATTTAATCTTAGGGATAAGGACAATGTATGTAGTGTTTATTTCAGGCACTATGTGACCAGAATTTAAAAAATCTAATACTGCATTAACCACCATGTCACCAACAACATGCCAAAATTTATGGTAGAAAAGAGCATTCATACCATTGAATGGAAAAATCTTGTATTCTTGTCTCCATGTTTCAGCCAAGGAATTATGGACCTTTGTGCCCAATAAATCTCTTCCTTAAGCAATAAAGTATCAAGGTTTTTACTTGCCACCAAAAACTCCGCTTTGTTGTCCTCAATCAACTCCATCGCATTTAACTGCTTAATCTGCTTCTGAAGCTTTTTTATTTCCTCAAACTGGGGTTATGTTTTGGAGGAGCCCCATGCATGTAAGTCCGCTGCACAATCAGCCAATTTTTGCCTTAGCAATTCCAACGTAAATGGGTCGGTCCCACCTCCTTCCCATGCACTCTTAATCACGTTCTCACATTCCTCATGCAAAAGCCACAACTCCTCAAAATGAAATCTCCTTCGGCCTTGAACATGCTTTGAGCTTAGGACATGCAAAAGAATGGGCAAGTGGTCTGAGGCATGAGTTGATAAGTGGGTTACAATGCTACTCAGAAACTTCATTCTCCAATCCGATGTAGTCGTGGCTCGATCCAATCTCTGTCTGGTGTTCACATCCCCGGGTCTTTTATTATTCCATGTATATTGGTATCCCCGAAATCCCAAGTCTTCTAATTGGCAATGATCCAGAGCCTCACGGAATGCATCCATTTGGTTGTGTTGTGGAGGCCTCTTGCTTAACTTCTCAGTGGACTTAAGTATTGCGTTAAAATCCCCTATACTCACCCACGGGCCATCAACAATCTGCCTAAGGTGCCTAAGAAGTGCCTAAGACTTATGCTTCTCACTTGCCTCCAGCCATCCATAAAACCCCGATAAGAACCACATGAATCCGTTCTCTTCAACAATCTTGGCCAATATATGGTATTTTGTATAGTTTACTACATCTAGATGCACTTCATTCTTCCAAATTAGTGCTAAACCACCCCCTGAATCCGGATACTTTACAATAAATCAGTTAGGGAATGGTAAGTCTCCATATAATCCATCAAAACCCTCCTTGTCTAATCTTGTTTCCATCAAAAAACACACCTTGGGAGCTTGATCTCTCACTAGTTTGCGTAGGCCTCGAACTATCCAAAGGTTCCCAAACCCTTGGCAGTTCCAACTTAAAAGTTTCATTGCTTCCGGCAAGGGTGACCCTCCACCCCCGCTGATATCTCTACTTCATCTTTGTCACAAGTATCCATCTTTCCTCTCTTCCCAGACTGTGCATCAGAACCTGTGTGGCTGCCTCTGTTTTCCATCTCCGTAACACTTCTCTTCCTCAACACAGATTTTGTTTTGTCCACTGTCTTTTACTCTTTTTCCCCTGGCCCATATGCCTTACGATTTAACCTAACCCAAGTTGATTTGGGCTTTGGCACGTGAGGCCCAACCTGCATGTTAGTATCCGCGGAGTCCATCGTAGTTACCTCCTCTGAAACTTCTTCATGCGTGACTCCCGCTTTAATAACATCGGTTTCATGTGCTGTCATTGAGCCTGATTTTTCCTCCATTTTGTTATTTAATTCCCCTTGAACCCCTCCAGTTGTTTCCTTCGTTGTTACCGTTATTGCATTAATCACCGGTTTTTGTAATGTAATATCCGTAACCTCCCCAGAATCTCGGGCATTAATTTCTACCCACCTCTCAGTCGCCCTAGGGTTTTCATTTGACCCTTCCTCCGCCGCCGATCCACTGAACTGACTTGTTAGCCTGAATCCCTGACCTTCCCCCGTCTCGGCCTTCTTTTCTGGATGCCGTTTTCACCGGTGATGAGGTTCTTCCTCCTTGGGCTTTAAGCCAGTCTCCATATTGGTAGTCTACCTCTTCTCCACTCTTTATTGTAGAAAAATGGTTAGCACAATGTCGCAGATAGTGCTCCAATAGCCCGCAGTAGTGACAAAATATAAGAAGATGCTCGTATTTGGATGTTACCCACGACCGTTCACCATTAGATCCTACTAAGAATCCACCATGTCGAAGAGGCTTAGATATTGGTATTGCCACCTTGACTCGCATAAAATAGTTGGAGTCTTCCTGCTTTTTTCTTTTCTCGACCTCCATTACTTTACCCAGCCTACCACCCACTTCCGTGGCTACTTGGGAAGACACCATATCAAAGGGAGCACCCTAAATCTGAACCTAAAGTGTAGCATGCTCAAGTTGGACATTTTCCGCTTTCATCCCTTTTTTCCACCGTATGAGCATGAGCAACTGGTTATCAAATGACCAGGGACCACCTCTTAGGATTCTTTCCAATTCAAACTCTATGTTGAATTTGAATTGGAAGAGATTAGTGCCCACTTCAACTATTTGCACCTTATCTTCCAGTCCCCAAGCTCTCCTAAGTGTATTTTTCGCCGCCTTCTTGTTAAAAGGTTTGCACGTAAGAAACTTACCAATCAAACTCAGAGTGCAACTTTCGATCTCCAATCGTCGACCTTCATCAGAGATGGTTATCGTAACTTCTTCATCCGCTATCAACTTCATGTTCTCTAAGCAATTGATCACTTCTTCTGCCATTGCCTCCCAATGGCGTGAGACCTTGAGTGCAATCACTTGGCAGTAATGTAGAAGTTAGAAACCTATACCCTCAGACCTAGCCAAGGGAGGAAGAAGCTCATATGGAATGAGAGTATTTCAATTAATAAGCTTCTAGCTTGTACATAGTATGTTTTAACTTACAGATTGACATATCGTCACATGGTTTACGGGTCACATCCAGTCATTTTTTTTTTTATAAAGAAAACCCATATCTAATTCAATTTCTTAATTATAGCTACAGAAATCAATCAATTCTTCATAATTCTTACCTTTATAAAGTAAAATTATAATTACAGCAACATAATGTGCTCGTCTTTTAGATAGAAAAAGAAGAATAAATATCCTATATATGTATAAAATTCCTTTGAGAAGAAAACATATAATTTCTATCTAAGAGTGCGTTTGGATTGGGCGTTTTCTGCCCAATCCTGCGTTTGCGTTTTTCCATTTTTTTTTTTTTTTCTCACGCGTTTTGGGTGTTGCGGCTACTGTTCATGCACTGTTCAATGAACAGTAGCCGCAAACTTTGACTTTTCAAAATTTTTTGGACCAATCATAGCACATCGTATACTGTTCACGGACCCACAAATTTCACTTTTCAGCAACTTTTTCATTAAAAATGGGTCCCACGATACTATTCACACATTTAAAAATTATTTCGCTACAGTGTTTTTCAGTTTTCAGTTTCAGTTTTCAGTTTTCAGCTGTATCCAAACGCACCCTAAGAAGATTTGAGACACATAAAAATTAAGAAAGAATAGAAAAATATTATTTTGGGCCCTAAACTCTACTAAACATTTTTTTTTCATCCTTAAATTTTAAAAAATTCATTTTTTATCCTCAAACTATTGAAATTTTTTTTTTGTCCCTAAACTATTGAAAATTTTTTTTCATCCCTATTTTTCTCTCCGAACTATTAAAATAAACATTTTACAAAGTTCAAAGATGAAAAAAAAAAAAAAAAATTAGGTTAGAAAGAAAAACAAACTTTTGGCAAGATTTATGGACTAAAATAATATTTCATGCATGAAAGAAACATACGAACGTATAGTAAGTCAAGAAGGTTCTAATATTCTAGCAGGGGCGGAGCCAAGGGGGGGTGAGAGGGGGCAACTGCCCCCCCCTGACTCCTCTAAAAAATGCCTTGGTACCTGCTATACGATGTGTATTTAAGTAGTTTGTTCTCTGTCAGTGAAAAAAAGTGGAAAAAGCACTCCTACCATTATGAAACAGCCCTGACACCTGAAAGAAAGAAAAGAAAAATATGCTCCTCAATTCTCTCTTGCCATCACACTTTCACCTATTTTACTATTCTTAAGTAGTATTTATTTCAAGTAGTCTTGATCTTGTCCCATCCATTTTGCTATTTACAGTACTTTTCTTTCCTATTCTAGTTTTTCTTTTCTTTTCTTATTATAATTATAATGCTATATAAATAACATTTTTCACAATAAATTTCACAATTATGAAAATAGTTAATTGTAAAGGGTGAACAACTTATATTAATGAACCCACTACTTTATTTCCTTCACAAGTCACAATCCTCTATTTTAACAATCGTAAAATTTATTATGAAAAAGTTATTTTTGTATGAAAATTCAATTAATAGGTTCCATAGTTAACTTTTGTAGATTGATTTATTTTTTTAATTTATTTTAAGCAATCAAATTATGTCTAAATTTTATGTATTTAAATTAATTTCTCACTTTGATTGTTAGTAACTATGATTGATCATTTTTTTTTTCTTTGTTTTAATAATATGAAATATATACGTGTAGTTACAATTCTCTATTTATTTTGTTTTTATTATCTATTAATATTTTTAGATTACTTTTGTTTTTAGTATTATTTTTTTTCAATCTTGCCCCCTCTAAACTGAAATCTTGGCTCCGCTAACAGGTTTTTTTAAAAGGAAAGAAAAAGAAAGAAGGAAATTAGCGATGGTTAATTATAAGTATATATCTTTGTTTGTTGTATTGATGACTTGTCAAGGCTAAGCTCATGCAAGATTCAGTGCCAGTGGTGGTAGTTGAACTTGATATTGTTGATGGATCACGATCGAGTTATGGTTCTTCTCATAACATAACATAAGTCTTTTTGAGTACTCCAATTCTTTTGTTTTCGATCCTATCAAAAATATCACTGGAATTACTATCACCTCTTCAACCTTGTGAACAACATCTTCTTCCAACAATTTAATTTATAAAGGGTTTAAAACATGTTTAATTAATTTTGAATATTTGTGAAACTTTTTAAATATTATTATAATCCTAGAAATCTAGAATTATGAAGTTTTTGTAATAAAAGACTATTAAATAAATATTATTTTTTAAAGAAAACTTTTGCTTATAACATGTGTGATTAGGATAATAACTTATTTGTTAGCTTATTTTTCTCAATTTATTTAGACACACATTTTTAAAATTTCATTAAAAAAATAATTAAAGATATAAAGAGGATAACAATTAGCATACTAACTTCATGTCAATAAATACAATTTAGTTAATCAAAAAAATTATTATCTTGTGTGAGTGTGAATGACAATTGTATGTTGCATCACATGATTCAAGTCTTAGATAAGGATCATTATACAAACAAATATTTGGCATTTTATATAACATTTATTCATAATAATTGATATTTTACGCAAAATTTGTTCATACTATCTTTCTCTATTAACAAAAGAAGACATCCTTTATCACTTTGAAATAGTGGAGGAAACCAAAGATTAATAACTCCTTGCATTCTTCAAATACAGCCACAGTATGAAATTTTGATCATCTTTAATACATAATTTAGTAACAAATAGGCTTTTTAATTTCCTAATTATATTGTTTTTTGTAATCTATGTTTGTAATCCAATTTTTCTATCTTATCCATAGGTAATGTCGAGGAGAAAGTTTTACTATAAAATGGTGAAATTGCAAAGGTAGGGTTAGGTGCTATCATACACCAAAAGCCTATATTCACCAAAATTGAACCCTAAATCATACACCAAAACCGAACCCTAATTGACACATTCAATCAATAAAAACAAATACAACAACAAAAGCAATGCGCAATATTCAATCAGAGATTAGGGTATTGAAAGGTTCAGACCTTGATTAAGATTGGTGAAGATGAGTGTGGAAGTAGATCTTTGTCGGTGTTGCTGAGCTAGTTCGCCGAAATATTCCTTACTCCAATATTCCCGCGAAAACATTTTCCATTGAATCAAACACACCCTTAATTAGAATTAACCGGAAAATAACTTAACTAACTTCTCCTTTCTGGTCTATCCACTTTAAAAACCATTCACTTTTGCCTCTTCTAATTCTCACTTCTATCAAAGGCATTTTATCATTCAAATGGTATGGAACATTTACCTGCTACACTAAACTTGGTTCATATTAAGGGTCATCTACATAGGTAATTTCCATTTTCTCCAACTTTCTAGTTCAAATTTCACTCCGACTCGTCAACTATACATCTTTCTTTCTCTCACACACAAACAAAAAAAATTTCTCTTTCTCTCTCAACAACTCAACAAAGCAAAATTAAAAACTAAAATCAAATGATCCAAACAAATCAATCTCAAACTTTAGATTTTTTATACTCATTGCTAGAAACTTTTCCATTCTCTCCAATCAAATATTGAAAGAGAGAGTGAAGGGGATGTAGCTGCATTTTATTCATCTTGGCCATAGATATTGTATTGGGATTAAAGCAGATGACTAAAAAATTTCATTCATTGAATGAAAATTATTCATTCACAATGAATACTTTGATAGATATTTATAGTGATCCCCACATTTGGGACACATGGCAAAAATTTAGCTCACAATTGAAATCTAATTTTGAATTTAAAAGATAATTATGGCGTGGTCACGCATAAATCTAGACACATGAGGCAAAATTAGAAGTTTAATTGAGAATTCTAATTTGACTTTCTCTCACCTTCACATATTATTATTATTATTATTATTATATTTGTCATTCCATCATCTGAAAAAAATGAGAAAAATAATATGTAAATTTATTAATTCCCCATTATTAAATAGGGTTTAGATTTTTCAATTAATTAGATTATAGCTTGTATGTAGTATGCTTTTAACTTATTGATCGATAGATCGTGATATGGTTTATGGGTCACATCTAGACTAATTTTAATTATTTATTCATTTTAAAAAAATCCTTATCTAATTAAATTTCTTAATTATAGCTTTGGAAAAATCAATTAATTCTTCTTAATTCTTACCTCTATAACATAAAATTATATTTACATATAATGATCATCTTTTGGTAAGATACTGTAGGGGGTGGGTTTGAGCGCTCCTTCTATTAGACGAAAGGTCTCAAGCCCAACTAGCCCAATACAGTAAATTTTTAGAGAATGGGTTTAAGAACTAGGCCTTAGTCTGAACCACAATCACTAGACACGATTAGATGCGGGCTGAGCAATAAAGAGATGGGTTAAAGTATGGAACTTTGTCCTCGGGCGTTTCGTTCGAGGAGCTTTGTATTCTTCTTCTTCTTCTTCTTTTAGTACTAGGTTACAGTGGTTTTCAAGATCATGCAGACTACCACAGTTTTCTCCTTTCTCTCTCCTCCTCCTCTTTTTCCATGATCCTCACTTCTTGGAGGGTCTCTCACATTATATACTTCTTTCCAATCGATCTTGACCCTCCATCTGTTGATCGTGCAGGTCATTACTCGAGTACTCGTCCCATTAGCCACCTTTTCAAACCCTCTGTGAGTTGCGGCAACTAAGGCCGCACTGTTCAGGGGTCCTTTCTTCATTAATGCGGCCAAAACTTTAGTTGGGTGCATTCAATGTGGAGGTGACAACTTTTCCTTGAATTGCTCTTACACCATACCCCTGTATGTGTCCTTCTATACTCGTCCTTTCTTCTAGGGGCGCTCTGGGAAGCTGCCTTTGATGGCATACCGTTCTTTTCTTCTGGGGTCTGGAGTGCCGAGGACAGGATTGTTCTCGGCAACATCTCTAGGCCATTTGGGCTTTCTTTGTACGTCCTCAGGCATTTTTCCCTCCCCGGCACGGGCCTTGGGCTTGGTATAAAGTAGGCCAGGGTCGTCGAATTCTTTGGTCCCACAGATATTATTTTAGTTCTTAAATTTTATCAAAAGTTTTAATTCCTAAACTTTAAAAAGTTCATTTTTCATTCTCAAACTAGTGATTTTTTTTTTTTTTTTTTTTTGTCTCTAAATTATTGAAAATGTTTTACTAAAAGTTTTTTTTTCATCCTTAAACTATTGAAAAAAAAAATTCATCCCTATTTCTCTCTCCAAACTATTTAAAAAAATCTTTTACAAAGTTTAGGATAAAAATGAACTTTTTAAAGTTTAGAGAAGAAATACAAATTTTTAATAAAATTTAGAGACCAAAAAATTATATTACCCCATAAAGAAATATATGAATAGTATGTCAAGAAGGTTCTAATATTGAAATATATATATATATATATATAAATTTTCTAAAAAGGATATAAAAAGAAAAAAAAGGAAATTAGAGAAGGAGTCCAATATTAGTCTTCCGTCTCCAAATACGCATTTGTTGCTTCTCTCACAGCCCAGATGATGAAATGCCCTTCTTTATGATTGGATTTGATCTCTCTCGTTCAACCACAATGGGTATCTCTCTTTTGCTTAATAAAATCTTAGCGTTATTATATTCATCATCAGCAGAACAATCACCAAATACCCTTTTCATGAGTGATATTCAAGGTGTGTCAATTTTGGAACTTTCCTTAATATGCATCAATTAGACCTCCCTCTCCCTTGCTTCTCCTTGATAGAACTCATCTTCTGCAACGACAAATTAGCTCTAAACGAGGCATATGGTGAAAACAAAGAATTAATATAGGCGATGTAGGTTGGCCTTGACCGGTGATATCAATGGTATCGGTGGCTGGTGCTGGCAAAGGTGGTGGTGGGGTAGAGGTGTTGGGTTTTATTTTATTTAATTTTAGGTTGTTGAAATAGGAATAAGTCACAATCATAAAATTTAATTAAATAAGTGGAAATGTGACATGTTTTTATTGGTGGAGTATATAGTGGAGCAAAAAAGATAGGATATAAGATTTGAACTTGTTAATTAGTATATATCGTTGAGTGTTGTAGTGATAACTTGTCAAGACTAAGCTCATGCAAAATTCAGTGCCAGCGGTGGTATTTCAACTTGATACTATCGATGAGTGAGTTATGGTTTTTCTTGTAATATAAGTCTTTTTGAGTACTCCAATTCTTTTGTTTTCAACCCTATCAAAAATGTCTATGCAATTACTATCACCTATTTAACTCTGTGGACTACATCTTTTTCCAACAATTTTGTTAGACTCATTAAGATATATTATGGCCCCAATGTCCCAAACTAATTGTAGGTCCATGTACTTGTAAAACAAAAATATTAACTCTTTTAGTCTATGGTTAGTCTAGGGTTAGTCAAGTATTCTCTATTATATAAACCGTATATTGGATTTGTTATAACACAAGTGCTTAATATAATATGTAGTCATCAAGTTCTCAATTTATTTTGACACAATTTTTCAAAATTTAATTTAAAATAATAATTATTAAAGAGATAAAGAGGATAACAATTAACATACTAACTTCATGTCAATAAATATGAGAAAAACTCTTATCTTATGTGTGAGTGTAAGTGACAATTGTATGTTGCTTCACATGATTCGAGTAATTAGATAAGGATCATTATACAAACAAATAATTGGTATTTTATGTAACATGTCCTTTATTATTCTTTATCAATCTGAAATAGTGGAGGAAACCAAAAATTAATAACATTCTTCAAAACGAAATTTATATTATCACCAATTCTTTATCTGGGACAAAACCTATAACCCACTAGAGTATCTTCTTTTGTTCCATTATTTTTTCTCCAATTCTCTCTAAAATTTTTGTGTTTAAAATAAGGCATTGACCTTTTATTTATGGATTCATATTATACAATAAACATGAGATCTTGGTTATAGTGAAGTGGATATTTAGATACTTGAAAGATATTTTAGAACATGAGATCTTGTTTGCCCCGCAACAAGGTGATAATTTAGTGGTAGGGTATGTGGATGCAAATTATACACGTAATGCGGGTGACAGTAAGTCTACTACTGGTTATATTTTCACATTGTTAGGCGGGCCTATATTTTGGAGATCCACATGCATTACCAATAGCCATATCTACTACTGAACTTGAATAAATTGCTACAAGTGAAGTTGCAAAGGAAGCATGGTGGTTGAAAGGGCTAGTCATAGAGTTTAGTTTGAATCAAAGAGGAATTCAGTTGCATTGTGGCAGTTAGAGTGCCATTTATTTAGCAAAGAATGAGGTTTATCATGTGAGGAAAAAACATGTTGCTGTGAGGTTCCACAAGATAAGAGAGTACGCACAAGATAAGAGAGTCGATTGTTATTGAAGAAATTTTTTTAAGAAGGTTCACATTTCAGAGAATATTGCACTGATATGTTGACGAAACTGGTTCCAGATGACAAGTTCAAACATTGCTTGGACTTGGTTGGTGTTTGTACCTTGTGATACTTAAATATTTTTAAGTATTTATTTTTTATATAATATTAATTATATATCAATTTAAGAGCAATAACAGATAATAAAGTGAATTCATGACTAATACATGATGTTTAGAAATTAGAATACAAAGAAAATAATAAAATCTGAAAGAGTAAATAAAAGATAACTAGATAAGTGTTCAATATTAAAATTAAAAATAAATAAAAGGACTATTTGATTTTATATATTGAAAGGAAAATTAGTGCAAATTTAGTATAAAATCTATTAAAGATTATTTCCAAGATATAAAATAAAGCCAAACTCCATTTTGATAAATGACCTGTAGGATTAAGGGCCCAAATCATATATTGGGTCTTGGGCCTTGGTCGAGAGCGTTAGTGGTCCGAGGAGGAACAAATGGTAATGGATAATTCAAGCTCAGGATGAGCAAAATACAAATGGGAAGACTGTCCGAGGAGAAATATCTCCTCGAATATGATAAGTACAGCTTAAATATGTATTCCAATGATCAGAGTGACCTTCCATGAAGCTCCAGTGATAAGAATGTGCATCATGAACATACGAGAAGGAGGGGAACTCAAAAATATCTAAGGGAAAGCTATTACAACCGCATTGAATGCACGACAGCTACTTTTTTGGCCACATTTATGTGGAGAAGACCTCTGAACAGTGCTACTTTGGCTACCATAACTCACAAAAAGCCAAAGAGGGTGTCTAATGGGACAGGTACTCAAATAAGGGCTTAAATGACCAATAAGTGTAGGATCAAGATAGTCTAAAGGGAGTTATATAATGTAAGAGACCCTCCATGAGGAAAGGATCAGAAAAATAGATAAAGAATACTGTAGCAATCAAAATTCTATTGGTACCCAACTGTTATTGATTTGCATGACAAAATATTTCCTCGGATAGTGAATTTATTCAGCTCTATTTTCCTTGTTCTTGCTTGATCATCTTTTAAATCCATACTAGCTGTTGTCAAATTCATTATGGTCTAGTTCTTTGACCCACTCTCTACAAATTTATTATACTGGGCTCACTGGGCCAAGATCTCATACATCTTGGGTTTGGGCTGCAAAACGTGTCCATACATGACCTATTTAAAATGCATTGAAAAATAATTATTTTGTGACTTTTCTTTTGTTTATATATTGTTAATATTGAAATTAAAATGTATGTTTTCTATCTAGAAAAAGAAAAATAAACTTATTAATAATTTCATAGAATGCATATTGTGAGGGCTACGACCCAAAATAATGAGTTGGGCCTTGGGCCCGTTCGAGGAGGCAACGTGGCTCAGCTATCCACGTTTTAAGCCTTATCACGGGAGACAAAGAAAAAAGGTCCGAGGAGGAATTCCTCCTCAGACATTGAAAACCCGGAGTAGAGGTACGTCTAAGCCACTGAAACCCATCCCCTAAATATGTGAAAAGGGTGGAAACACAAAATATCTTAGCAAAAGCTGCCACCACCACATTGAATGCACTACAACTACCTTCCTAGCCCATTAATGTGGAGAAAACCCCTAAACAATGTTGCCTTGGCCACCTCAACTCACAAATGATTGAAAAAGGTGTCTAATGGGATGGGTGCTTAAGTGGAGGCTTGGATGATCAACAAGTGTAAAGCCCAGATGGTAAAGAAAGGTCTATATAATGTATAGAAACCAATGTTGTCAATTCCGTACCGTACCGGCCGGAATATACCGTACCGTACCGGCCGGAATATACCGTACCGGCCGACAATCCGGTACGGTTGACCCCTATGTTTCGTACCGGTAAAAATACCGGCCGTACCGGCCTCGTACCGCCGGCTGTACCGACCAGTATTTGAATACCAGACCGAAACATAAAAAGGCCTATTTTGTTAATTTTGACATTTTCAAGGGCAAGATCGTAATTTTGTTAAATCCTAATTCTAAAACCCTAGCACTACCCAGTTCCTGCACAGGCCTTTTTCTTTCTTTCTTTCTCTCTCACGCTCTCTCTCAGCTACTTTGTTCTCTCACTCTCTCGGCCAATCTATCTCTCACTCTCTCGGCAGCTCCGTTGCTCTGTCTGTCACCCTCCGCTGCTCTGTTTCTCACTCGCCACTGCTCTGTCTCTCACTTGCCGTCGCTGCTCTGTCTCTCACTCCGTCACTCGCCGCCGCTGCTCTGTCTCTCGCTTCGTCACTCGCCGCCGCTGCTCCGTCTCTCACCCTCCGCTGCTCTGTCTCTCACTCTCCGCTGCTCTGTCTCTCACTCTCTCGGCCACTCTCAGGTAACATTTTGTCTTAATTTTTTCTGTGTGGAATTATATTTCATGTGGAATATGATAAATAAAAACTTGATTACTGTGTTTATGAATTGATAGCAAAATTGATTATTGTGTTGGTTCTGTGTTCATGAATTGATATATATTGTTCTTTCATTCTTGATTTTGGTCTCAGGTAACATTTTGTCTTAATTTTTTCTGTGTGGAATTATATTTCATGTGGAATATGATAAATAAAAACTTGATTACTGTGTTTATGAATTGATAGCAAAATTGATTATTGTGTTGGTTCTGTGTTCATGAATTGATATATATTGTTGTTTCATTCTTGATTTTGGTTAGCTTCAAATATTGGGTTAGTAATTTACAACTTAGTATGACTATTAATAAAAAGGTAACTAGAGTTATTAACAAATAATTGATGGTATATATGCAGTATGAATTATGACTGAAAGTCAGTCAAGTGTAGCATCTGGCCCAGCTGTAAGATCCGAGGATCCAGCATGGGCTTATGGTCGTGCTGTGCCGGATGCAAGAAATAACACCCAATGTACTTTTTGTTGTAAAATGATAAGGGGGGGAGGAATTACTAGGCTCAAGTATCATTTAGCTGGGATTCCGGGTGATGTTGAAGCATGTAAAAAAGTATCTGAAGATGTAAAATGGCAAATGAAACAGTTGATTGAAGATTTAAAGAAAAGTAAATAGAAAAAAAGAAGAATGAATAAAGAAATTGCAAATCCCTATGATGTAGAGGAGGAGGAGGAGGATGATCATCATCATGATGAAGGTAATAATGATAATGAGAGAGGGGGTTCAAAGAGTCATTCATCAGTTAGTAATTATAACACCAAGGGAAAAGAAAAAGTTGGAGAAAAGTCAAACATTAAATCCTATTTTGCTCCAAGAACAAAACCTGGTTCTCAACCATCCATAAGGTCTTCTTTGGCCTCAAAGCAAATGGTTGAGAAGGCAAGAATGAATTTTGCAAGATGGTGGTACTATGCTAATATACCTTTCCATGCCGCTCACTCTGTGTACTATCAAGAAGCTTTAGATAGTGTAGCAGCTATTGGGCCTGGTTTTAAGGGACCTTCTTATCATGACTTGAGGGGGCCTTTATTACAAAAACATATTGGTGAAATGAATGATTATCTCTTAGATGTGAAAAATGATTGGAAAGTTTATGGGTGTTCAATTATGTCAGATGGGTGGACAAATCAAAAAAGAGCTCCAATCATTAATTTTTTAGTGTATTGTCCTAGAGGTATCATGTTTCTTAAATCCCTTGATGTGTCAGGCCTAACAAAGGATGCAAATACATTGTTTAAGTTGTTTGATAAAGTTGTTCAAGAAGTTGGGCCTGAGCACGTTGTGAAGTTCATTACAGATAATGATTCTTCTTACAAGTCTGCAGGAAAGAAGCTAATGCAGAAATATGGGACATTCTATTGGTCTCTTTGTGCAGCCCATTGCATTGATTTAATGTTGGAAAATTTTTCTGATAAAAGATATTTTCCTATCATTGATGAAATCATTCAAAAGGCTAAAAAGATTACCAAATTCATATACAACCATGGCAAGATTTTAGCTTTGATGAGAAGCGACTTCACTAATGGTAGGGATTTGATTCGTCCAGCCATCACAAGGTTTGCAACTGAGTTTTTAAGTCTTCAATACTTGACTAAGTTCAAGAAAGAACTTAGGCAAATGTTTACTTATGATCAATGGGTCGAATCTCGACATGCTAGAGATGTCATGGGAAAGGAGGTGGCTGCAATTGTTTTGGAAGATAGAGAGTTTTGGTTACAATGTCAACAAATAGTGAAGATTAGTGAGCCTTTGGTTAGAGTACTACGTCTTGTAGATAGGGATGAAAAACCATCAATGGGATACTTGTATGAGGCAATGGATAAAGCAAAGGAGAATATAAAAGCAAGGTTGTAGAATAAAATTTTTGCATATATACCATTTACTAGTGTCATTGATGCTAGATGGGATAAACAACTACATAGTCCATTACATGCAGCAGGTTGTTATCTTAACCCTGGAATCTTCTTTAGGCCGTCATTTAAGAAGCAAAAAGATGTTACAAAAGGCCTACTTAGTACCATTACAAGGCTGGTTTCTGATCCTGATGAGCAAGACATTCTTAGTTCTCAAATTGAATCATATAAAAAGTCTTTAGGTGACTTTGGAATGCCTATGGCAATCCGCCAACGTGAAAAACTAAGTCCAGGTATGCTATATGTATCTATACATACATATATATATATATATATATTTCATTTGAAAGTTTGTTATTTGCTTTGTACTAAATTAATAATTTCTTTTATTTTTGGAAGCTGCTTGGTGGGAGCAATTTCGAAATGACACTCCAGAATTACAAAAGTTTGCAATTCGAGTGCTAAGTCAGTGTTGTAGTGCAACTGGTTGTGAAAGAGCTTGGAGCACATTTGAGTTTGTCCATTCCAAGAGGAGAAATAGGCTTGAGCATAAACATTTGAATGACTTGGTGTATGTTCGGTATAATCTATTGTTACGAGAAAGGTATGTTTTTAAATATATTCAATTTTTATTTTGAATGATTAGAAAATGCCACCAATGTATGATATTGATTTTGGTAGGAACATTAGAAGGACAAAGGATTACTTGGATCCTATAAGCCTTGATAATATTGATTTAATGGAGGATTGGGTAGCTGAGGAATCTGAATTTCTGTTACTAACTGAGGAAGATGTGAATTGGGATAGTATTGAAGAACCATTAGCAACAATGACTTGAGAAGATGATAATGATGATGATGATGATGTTGTTGTTCTTGATGAGGAAGATGGTGAAAATGATGTTGTGTTGACAGATGCTAATACTCATGTGTATTATGGTCCTGATGTAAATCCTTTTGAAGGATGGGAGTAGATCCTATGTAATTTGTGTTTATTTGTTTTCTTTGTGTGTAATGAACAATTTTATATTGTGTTTTTTTTTTTTTTAGTTGATGTTAAAGTTTAAAACTATGAATTATTTGTTCTTAATTGAAGTAATGTTTTATGGTAAACATGAATTTTTGAGGTATTGTTTTATGGTAAATAGAGATTTTGTGTATGTGTGTGTGTGTGTGTATATATATATATATATATATATTAAATATATAAAATAGCGGTAAACCCGAAACGGTATACTGGTATTGACCGGTATTCGAAATATATCGTACCGGTGGCCAAACCGGTACGGCCTCCGGTACGGTATTGACATTCTTGATAGAAACCCCCAAAAGGAGGGGGGATAGAAAAAAGAGGCAAGAATACTATGGCATGCAAAGAAATCCTAATGTACTGGTCTGTATACATAAATATAACTTTGAATCTTCTCGGACTAGAAGATTTTTTAACGTAATGGTTTTTGTTCTTGCTCATGTGTACCTTTGTCCCATGCAAGTCTCTGTCTAACTTATCTAATCTTAATTCTTAAACCCATACTCTACTAAATTCATTGCGTTGGGCTTTTTGGATCAAAACTTCACACGATTGGGGTTTGGGCTCCAAAAATTGTCTTCCCACAATTGACGTCGTTTGTGGGAAGAACTTAAGTGTTAGTAAGTACGACGGTTAAGCATGACAGGATCAGATGCACACCAAGAAAATCCACACCAAGTTGACCCTCAGCAAACAGAACCTATTGAGCCCAGTGGCAAAATAATCCTCCTGACCCTAGGCCAAATCCAGGCAATGGAAGTAACCGAGAGGGAAGCGTACATACTACTCAGACGAGCCAAAGCCACCCCCAAGTAGGTAGTCACATATTCCAAAGGCGAAACAACTATCAGACCATGTAGCGAGAGATAAACGACCAGAAAAAGAAGTTGCACAGTGCACAGCGAAGGCAGTCCCTTTCTAGCTCAGATACATTCTCTAACGAGGAGGAAGATGTCAGTTACAGACGGAGGTCAATAACTCCCCCAAATGAAACCTTTTCTTACGAGAAGGAGTTGCGCCTTGAACGGAGATATAAGAGCCCATCCAGTAAGGGTTTTGGTAATGATGCCATGAACAAGGCATTGGATCAGATCTCCAAATCACCCTTTGCGCACAGGATAGAGGGGGTTAAATTGCCTCGGTGCTTCAATCAACCTACGTTTGCCATTTACAACAGCCGAGCAGATCCTGTAGAACACATGAGCCAGTTTAACCAGAGAATGGCTATCCATTCCCAGAATGAGGCTCTAATGTGTAAAGTTTTTCTGTCCAGCCTGGGACCAGTGGTGATGAGATGGTTCAACAGCTTGAAGATGAATTCCATAGATTCCTATAAGCAACTCACTCAGGTTTTTTGCTCTCGTTTTATTACAAATAGCAGGGTCCTACGACCCCTAAGTTCGTTATTATCCTTATCTATGCATGAGGGGGAAACCTTAAAGGCGTATTCGGATAGATATTGGGAAATGTATAACGAGATGGATGAAAACCATGATGACGTCGCCATTAGCACGTTCAAAAGTGGCCTCCCCACCGAGCACGACTTAAGTAAATCTCTAACTAGTAAACCCGTTACCAGTGTTCGCCAACTGATGGATAGGATTGACAAATATAAACGGGTGGAAGAGTACCAGCTACAAGGGAAAGGAAAGGAAAGGAGAAGATCATCCCCTCCAAAGGGAATGATTACAGGTCGGAATGATATAACAGTAACCAGCAGAGGAGGGATTTTTCAAGACAGGCTGGACAAACCAACATGCAAACGGTTAATGCCATATTCAGAGAGCCGGTGCAACAAGTTCTGGAGAAAGTAAAAAACGAGCCTTTCTTCAAATGGCTGAGTAAAATGGTTGGAGACCCCTCGAAGCACAACCAGAACTTGTATTGTCATTATCATAAAGACCACGGGCATACCACCGAGGATTGCAGAAATCTATGGAATCACCTGGATCAGTTGGTCCGAGAAGGAAAGTTACGTCACCTTTTACACCCCTCCAGCGGTCATCTGGGCCAAGCAGTTCAAGAGCCTTGGAAAGATGTATCTTTGAGACCTCCCATGGGGACGATACATGTCATCCTTGTCGCCCCAGGAAGAACCGGCTTTTTTCCTTCTGGGGTACTAACCGTGGCTCAGCTCCCCGCCGAGGACGGTGAGAGGGAGTCCAAAAGACCTAAAAAGGGAAACTCACCAATATTGGGGTTCTCAGACGAGGATAAGGGGGGAACTATCCAACCTTATGACGATGCTTTAGTGGTTACGTTGAAGATTGGAGGGTTTGACGTGAAGAGGCTACTAGTAGATCCGGGCAGTGCAGTGGAAGTAATGTACCCTGATCTGTATAAGGGGCTGAACTTAAGGCCTGAGAATTTAACAGCTTATGCCTCTCCTCTTATAAGTTTTGAAGGGAAGACTGTTGTACCAAAAGGGCAGATCAAATTACCGATACAGACCAGATCAGATGTGGCGGAGGTAGATTTTATTGTGGTCGATGCCTACTCACCCTACACGGCCATAGTAGCCAGACCTTGGCTCCATGCCCTAGAAGTCGTGTCTTCTACGCTTCACCAGAAGGTAAAATACCCATCCAGAGGCCAAGTGGAAGAAATTCGTGGAGATCAAGCCATGGCTAGGCAATGCATGGTGGTCGCCATCTTGCGCCGGTCCAATGCTGAATCCTCAACTTCTGTGAAGGGCTTATAGCAATCAACCGCCTTAGCAGCATAAGTCAGTGAACTAGTCGAGGAGATAAAATGTGAAAGTTTAGAAAGGGTTGCCGTTGACGATAATCCAGAAAGATTTTTCCAAGTCGGCTCGGAATTACCTCTTCAAGAAAAAGAGGAACTTGTAGGGTTTCTGAGGAGGAACGTTGATGTGTTTACATGAGATGCCTACAATGCCCCGGGGGTTGACCCTAGCCTCATTTGTCACTACCTGAACATTAACTCGTCCTCCATTCCAAAGAAGCAGCTACCTCGACACCTGTCGAAAGAGCATGCCGACGCTGTTAGGGATGAAGTGATGAAGCTGAAAAAGGTAGGGGCCATCAAAGAAGTCTTTTACCCCGAATGGTTGGCAAATACGGTGGTGGTAAAGAAGAAGATAGGGAAGTGGCGAGTCTGCGTAGACTTCACATACTTAAATAAGGCGTGCCCGAAAGACCCGTTCCCGTTGCCTCGAATAGACCGATTGGTAGATGCCATTGTAGGCCACCCCAGAATGAGCTTCCTGGATGCCTTCCAGGGTTATCATCAGATACAACTGGCTCTAGAAGATCAGGAGAAAACGGCGTTCATGACACCCGTCGGAAACTACCACTATAAGGTGATGCCTTTCGGTTTAAAGAATGCAGGGTCAACCTACTAAAGGATGATGACCAGAATGTTCGAACCACAGCTAGGCAAGGCTATTGAAGTCTACATAGACGATATGGTAGTAAAAATTAAAGTGGTGTCCGAGCACATGAAAGACCTTGAAGTCATCTTTGGCATCTTAAGGGAGCACAAGCTGCGCCTCAATGCTTCTAAGTGTTCATTTGGGATCGGATCTGGGAAATTTATGGGCTATATGGTAACCCACAAAGGAATAGAGGTAAGCCCAAACCAAATCAAAGTGATTAATAGCCTACAAACTCCTCAGAACCCGAAAGAAGTACAAAAACTCACTGGTATGATCGCAGCGTTGAATCGGTTCATCTCCCAATCTGCAGACCAATGCTGACCTTTTTACCTCTTGGTGAATAAGTGGAAAGGATTCAAATGGTCCGAGGACTATGTCATAGCCTTCCAGCAACTTAAAGAATACCTGTCCCGGCCACGCATCATGTCCAGCCCTGAGGCCGACGAGGTTTTGTTCGCATACATAGCAGTGGCCTCTCATGCTGTAAGCTTGGTATTAATACGAGTTGATAATGGGATACAGCGACCGGTATATTACGTAAGTAAGGCTGTGTTTGGTTGCCGTAAAACGTTTTCTGGAAAATACATATTTTCCGGAAATGCTAATTTCCGAAAAAGGAAAATATTTTTGTGTGTTTGATTGTATTTCAAAAAATTTTCCGGAAAATATTTTCTGGTGTTTGGAAAAGAAGGAGGAAAACACAAACCCAAAAAAACAAGCCACAACCCAGAAAAATCGCGATCTTGCCGTCTCAACATCGCGGTCTCGCCGTCGACGCTTCGCGAGATCGCGCCGTCGATCGCGATCTTGATCCGGTGCGATCTCGCGAAGGCAAGATCGCGATCGACGACGCGATCTCGCGAACGACGCTTCGCGAGATCGCGCCGTCGATCGCAATCTCGATCCGACGCGATCTCGCGAAGGCGAGATCGCGATCGACGCTTCGCGAGATCGCGATCGACGGCGCGATCTCGCGAAGCGTCGATCGCCGTCGTCGGACTGGTCCGCGCGCGTGGACTGGAGCTCGGACTGGAGATCGGCGCGGACTGGAGCTCGGACTGGTCTTCTCCTCTCGCGCGCGCGCTCTCTCTCTCTCTCTCTCTTTTTCCGGAAATCCTTTGAAGTGAAAATGAAGGCAGAAATTCATTTCCGTGGTCAAACTGAAAATTTCGGTCAACAGGAAATTATTTTCCGGAAAATAATGTTTTCCGTGACAGCCAAACGCACGCATTTTCCGGAAATTGATTTCTGAAAGTGGTTTGAAGCCGATTCAAACGCAGCCTAAATCGTTACATGCCGCTGAAGTGCGCTACTTACCACTGGAAAAGGCAATTCTTGCAGTAGTGCATGCCATGTGGAGTACACTTCTAGGGGCTTTCAATATTAAATATATGCCTAAAACCTCTGTCAAGGGCCAAGTCCTCGAGGATCTGGTCGTTGAATTTGCTGAACCCGCTGTAAAAGCAGTAACCAAGGAGGAAAACATGGATGGAAAATCGATTGGAACAATCTCTGCACAAGGAGCCTCGCGATGGAAGGTCTATGTGGATGGCACGGCAAACCAAAAAGGATCTGGGGTAAGGCTAGTTCTAATATCGCCCAAGAATATTACCATTGAAAAATCATTAAGACTTGGGTTCTCGGCTACAAACAATGATGTTGAGTATGAGGCTTTGCTGCAAGGAATGGTAATGGTGCAAAAAATGGGCGGAAAGGTGATAGAAGCGTTCTCGGACTCCAGACTGGTAGTAGGCCAGGTGAGGGGCAAGTTGGAGGCTAAAGATGCAAGAATGCAGGAATACCTCGGTCGAGTCAAACGCCTACAATCAGACTTTGAATTTTTTAATTTGACGCATGTCTCTAGAAGTGAGAACACACATGCGGATTCGCTGGCCATGCTTGCCACGTCTTCTGCACAGGATCTACCCCAGATGATCCTTGTTGAGGATTTATGCAAGATATGTACAACCATAGAGGATACAGTTCGAATCCATCAAGTCAGAAGGAATCTGAGCTAGATGGATCCCATAGTCAACTTCCTCAAAGATGATATATTACCCAAAGAGAAATTAGAGGCCGAGAAGATACAGAGGAATGCTTCTCGATTCTAGTTGTCATAAGACCATAAGCTATACAAGCGCTCCTACTCTGGGCCATACTTACTATGCATACACCCAAAGGCATCAGAATCATTGCTTAAAGAACTGCATGAAGGAATTTGTGGGAGCCACACGGGAGGGAGATCATTAGCACACAGAGCACTCACCCAGGGATACTGGTGGCCGAACATGCAGAGAGAGGCCCAAGAATATGCAAAGAAGTGTGATCAATGCCAGAGATTTGCCCCAAATATCCACCAGCCGGGGGGAGTCCTTAACCCCCTCTCCAGTCCTTGGCCGTTCGCTCAGTAGGGTCTAGATATTGTTGGTCCTTTCCCGAAAGCAGCAGGGAACAAGCAATACTTAATAGTCAGCACTGATTATTTCACGAAATAGGTAGATGCCGAGCCGTTAGCCAATATCAGGGATGTAGATACAAAGAAGTTCATTTGGAAAAACATCATTATGCGCTTTGGAACTCCTCACACCCTCATCTCTGACAACGGCCTTCAATTTGATAATAAAACCTTCAAGAAATACTGCGGCGACTTTGGAATCACAAACCAATATTCCACTCTAGCCTATCTCCAAGGAAACGGGCAAGCCGAAGCTATGAATAAGGTCATAGTGAATGGGCTGAAAAAGAGATTGGATGATGCAAAAGGAAGGTGGGGTGGAAGAACTACCACACGTCTTATGGACCTACCGAACCACGCCATAACGGTCAACAGGAGAAACCCCTTTTTCAATGACTTATGGGCCTGAAGCTTTGCTTCCCCTGGAAACTAGCTTCCTAATGTTGAAATCCAACACTTTTACCCCAAGGAGTAATGACGAATTGCTAAGGAGGAATCTAGACTTAGCCGAGGAGAAAAGAGAAAGGGCAATGATCCAATTCGCTTATTACCACCAAAAGCTAAAGCAAGGGTACGATACTAATGTAAAACTAAGGCCACTAGGGCCAGGCGACCTCATGATGAGAAGAATTATTGGTAGCGCCAAGAACCCTTCCTGGGGTAAGCTGGGACCCAACTAGGAATGACCATATCGCATCACCTCAGTGGCAGGAATAAGTGCTTATTATCTGGAAGATCTAGACGAGAAAACTATACCTCGCCCATGGAATGTAAACAATTTGAAAAGATATTATTATTAATGAAAACAACTATGCCTATGTTGCATCCTATGATTATCGCGCATTTGTTGACTCACTTCCATCTATCCAAGTTTTAAACAAAACCTAAGTCCTGCATGGCTCCTTGGACCACAGACTTAGGGGAAATTAACAACTTATGGCATCTATCCAAGTTTTAAATAGAACCTAAGTCCTGCATGGCTCTTCGGATCACAGACTTAGGAGAAATTAACAACCTATGACATCTATCCAAGTTTTAAACAGAACCTAAATCCTGCATGGCTCCTCAGACCACAGACTTAGGGGAAATTAACAACTTATGGCATCTATCCAAGTTTTAAACAGAACCTAAGTCCTGCATGGCTCCTCGGACCACAGACTTAGGGGAAATTAACAACTTATGGCATCTATCCAAGTTTTAAATAGAACCTAAGTCCTGCATGGCTCCTCAGACCACAGACTTTGGGGAAATTAATAATTTATGGCATCTATCCAAGTTTTAAATAAAACCTAAATCCTGCATGGCTCCTTGGACCACAGACTTAGAGGAAATTAATAACTTATGGCATCTATACAAGTTTTAAACAGAACCTAAGTCCTGCATGGCTCCTTGGACCACAAACTTAGGGGAAATTAACAACTTATGGCATCTATACAAGTTTTAAATAGAACTTAAATCCTGCATGGCTCCTCGGACCACAGATCTAGGGGAAATTAATAATTTATGACATCTATCCAAGTTTTAAACAGAACCTAAGTCCTTCATGGCTCCTCAGACCATAGACTTAAGGGAAATTAACAACTCGGGACTTTTATCCCATTCTAATGTATGTTCATAGTCAGGCGTGATAGCATTTATTGTTTTAAGTTCATTACATAGTTCTGTTTCTTCTCATTTATTTATTTTGGTAGGGTTGCAAACATCAACTAAAGAAACAATAACATTAACTCGGAACAATATAATAAAATTCCATCAACATCAATCATAAAAAATGAAGAAATGAGCACTTGTATTGATAACCAAAAATAATACAAGAGGTCTATGCAAAAACCCAAAGGCAATACAACTTTCGTCCAAAGCAAAAAAGATAATATTAATAGTAAGGACCCTAGGAACTAAGCCTCAGCAAGAGGATCATACTTTTGCTCTGGCTGAGAAGGAAGAGCATCCTTGGCTTGTGAATCTGCCCCATGGTCTTCAGCCTCAATGATTGCTTCCTTAGCGGGATCCTTGGCCTTGGAGGAGGGTTTCTTTCCCTTACCCTTGCCTCTACCTTTCTCTTCCTCCACATCCTCGACCTGGCCAGAGCCCCCAGCAATTTCAGCTAAGGGAATGGCATCAAGAACGGCGGTAGGCTGCTAAGAAGCTTCAGCAGTATCGGCAGGGATCTCCCGGATCTCTGGAGGGAAGAAGACACTCTCAGGCAATCTCAAGGCAGAATCTGCAGGAATCGCTGCAACATCAAGAGCTTGAGCTCATGAAATACTACAGTAATCCCTGCATACTTCCGATAGCTCCTCAGAAAGTCTAGTCTCAGTCTCCTCCACCCCTAGCTGGTAGGCAGCCCTTTCTTCAGCCTCAGATGCTTCCTTTTCTAGCTGAGCCGCTTCCTTTGTAAGTCGGGCCTCTTCTTGGGCTTTTTGCAACGCAGCCTTGAGATCCAACACGGTTTGCTTTTCAGTGGCAAGGTTGGTCTCAGTCACGTACAGTTTTTGGCGTTAATCTTTGGCTTGACTCTCAGCGTTCTTCAAGCCAGCCTTAGCACTCCTGCGACCTTTCTCAGCCTCTTTGAGCTTCTCAAATAGCTCGTAATGCTCCTGCTTAAGGGTTCCTAGAGCCTTCTCCACCTCGGCACAAGAGAGGGCCTCGACATCAGCTAACTTGCGATTGTTGTGGCAATACTCCTCGGCTACAAACACTTGCTGAGTAATCTGCACAAGAAATGACAAAATGATGTGTTAAAACATGATAGGATCTAATGATCTTACCAAGGAAAAGATGAATTGTCTTACCATCACAAGATCTCTCTTCAGGGATAGGAAGAGCTCGGGCTGTGAAAATCGCCTGTAAGCCTCCATGTCCCTGGGAAGGAGCACGGGCTGCTCTAGGGCTTCAGCTATATAGCCTGCTCGGCCCCTGTTGTACTCTCAGACTGAAGTAGTATAGGGAATGGCGGCTCCGTCCACTTCGAGTTTCGGGCTCCAAGTACGCGGAGTAATGCGCACTTCAGCCCGCTTCATATCTTCTCGACTCTTTACAGATCGAGCCCTTTTGTCCCTATGCTCCCGAGTCATTTTTTGCTGTTTACCCCCCTGGCGAGGACCCACCTCACCTTCCTTGAGGGACTCAGCCGGAATTTTATTCTTCAGGTCGGGATTAACTTTTAAGCCGAGATCAGCAAGGAGTTATGGAGCAACGGGAGAAAGGATAGGGGTCTAGGACTTGAAGGGCACCTTCAATGATTGCCCTTTGCCTCGGGAAGCCATCAACTCTCGCAAACTCTTTCCTTTGTTAGAGGTCATGTTGTCCACCTCCTCGTCTGAAGAGTCGTCCGAGCAGGCAATAACAAGAGGAATGCCAACCACGAAATTCCTATCCTGTTCTCCCTCAGGGTCTGAAAGCTCGATCAAAGGAGCTTTTGGGATATCTTCCTCAAAGTAAAATTCATCTATCTCTTCTTCTAAAGAGAGACGAGAGGACTCAGTCTCCTCCTCAACAAACGCGACGGCCTCAAGATTTTCTTGTGGGGGAGGCAGTGCGGCTGGTTGAAGGTTCTGAAGGACGGGCAAAACCACAGGCGGGAGGTCCCTTCGAGCCAAAAATCCTGGCTTCGACACGTCAATCTTGGCCAACCTTGGACTACCAGCTCTTATAGAATGGCTGACGTCAGTGAAAGCGCGGGATAAAGGCTTGTAACCTAGGATCAAATGAGCATCACGCAGTTGCCCATCCGTATGAATGAAGATCTCCGACCTTAGGAGGTAGTTCGAGGCTTGAACATTCGTAAGACTTAGCCAAGGAGCGACGTGGCGCCTATTTGTAAAACAGCCGAGAAGGAAATTTGTAGTTAAAAAAAAAAGTGTTTGAATCTTCAAATGAAGTAAGACTAAAGGGCTAAACTCCCTTCCCAAGGGATTGATCCTAAAGGTACCGCACCTGGTTCTCCTGCCCGAGTTAAACAATGAAGACCGTCGCTCCACTCCCCCGAGACAATTAGGAATTCATTCTTCATACTCTTATTGGACTTAGGAAGATAGGAAATTAGCCTAACGACCTCGGACCTAGATTTAAGGTAGTACCCCGCCTTGTCAAGATGGTGGCACTCGTATAGGTGGACTACGACGTGCCATGTAAGGCCTAAACCCATCTGCTCATTCAAAACGTCTATGCTACCCAAAACCTTAAATAGGTTGGGAGCGCATTGATGTGGTGTCAATCTATGGTTAAACAGGTAATCCCGAGTAATCCTATGCATGGGAAGTGTCATTCCTCCCTCTATAAAAGAGATCATGGGAATGACGACCTGACCCTCTTCCCTATCAGTCAGCACTAGTTCCAAAGTATCTACTAGACGCTTGATTTTACCCATCTAGACCATTTGATAGGCCGAAAAGGAGGGCCGAGATGAAAATCGAGATTATGAAGAGGAAGGAAAACTTACGGGTGTCCTTACAACAATCTCTAAAGCACTTAGAAATCTTTTCAGGGAAAGACGTCTCACGAAAATAACTACGGAAATTCAAAGGGCTGGACTATTCGTGAATATCTGGGCGTTGGAGTTCTCTGGACTTCTTATATGATAGTAGAGGAGAAAAGCAAAAAAGAGTCTCCTTAGGGTTTTATATAGTAAGGGGAAAAAGAGAAGGTCATTCCCGCTCAAAGATCTAGGAGAAATGTCAACCGTTGGATTTGCGCTTCGCCTTTAGATATGGGAGACATAAAGCCGCTTGGATTAATAAGTAACGCCTTGTAACTTACAACGCGACAAGATCAACTGTTCCCCACACGAGCGAACCGGAAATTAATTGGTCCTACCCCTTCAAAAGTCAAAACCCCGCTTTTCTCCTTAGATGGATATAAAAAACTGGAGTTTTGAGGGGTTATTATGGGGGCTATGGCCCAAAATAATGAGTTGGGCTTTGGGCCCGTCCGAGGAGGCAACGTGGCTCAGCGATCCACGTTTTAAGCCTTATCATGGGGGACAAAGAAAAAAGGTCCGAGGAGGAATTCCTCCTCGGACACTAAAAACCCGGAGCAGAGGTACGTCCAAGCCATTGAAGCCCATCCTCTAAATACGTGAAAATGGTGAAAACACAAAATATCTCAGTAAAAGTTGCCACTACCACATTGAATGCACTACAACTACCTTCCTGACTACATTAATGTGGAGAAGGCCCCTAAACAGTGTTGCCTTGGCCACCGCAACTCACAAAAGACTGAAAGAGGTGTCTGATGGGATGGATGCTCAAGTGGAGGCTTGGATAATCAACAAGTGTAAAGCCCATATGGTAAAGAAGGGTCTATATAATATATAGAAACCCCCAAAAGGAGGGGGGATAGAAAAAAGAGGCAAGAATACTGTGGCATTCAAAAAAATCCTAATGTACTGGTCTGAATACATAAATATAACTTTGAATCTCTTCGGACTAGAAGATTTTTCAACGTAATGGTTTTTGTTCTTACTCATGTGTACCTTTGTCCCATGCAAGTCTCTGTCTAACTTATCTAATCTTAGTTCTTAAACCCATACTCTACTAAATTCATTGTGTTGGGCTTTTTGGATCAAAACTTCACACAATTGGGATTTAGGCTCCAAAAATTGTCTTCCCACACATATAATTTCAAAGTTATTGTGTGTACCTTTTAAAAAAAAAATAATATTTAGGTATAATTTAACTTACTTCGTTGAATAAAAAAAGATAAAATAAAATATTGATTGAAAAAAATAATTGTTCATTGAATTCGGAAAAAAAAATGATTGAAATAGATGGTGTTTACTTTTCCAGTTTTGATTTTTGATTTTTTTTATAAAAAAGTTAGTGCCTGCGGTTAAGATTAAATTGGGTTTTCTCATTGCTTTATTTATTTATTATATGAGCTAAAGGCATGATATTTATGTTTACTAAAAGTATCTTATTATTACATTGAAATAATATGTTTATCCTTCTTTTTTCTAGCAATAAGATGTTGTAAATGTGTTTTAAAAAAACAAGTTGTTGTAAATGTAATTTTATTTTATAAAGGTAAGAATTAAGAACAATAAATTGATTGCCGTAGTGATAATGAAGGAATTGAACTAGATAAGGACTTTCTTTTTTAAACTCTTCTATAAAAAAAATAAAAAATAAAAAAGAGAGAGAGAAAAAAGAAGAAGAAGGGGTTAAGTGAATTTGAGTCGCTTGACCCCGAATGAAAGCAAACAAAAATGGGGAAATATCAAAATAACATAGGGCCATGAATTGATCAATAAGTTAAAAATATGTTACTTTCTCAACAAAAAGCGAAGTCAAATTTCTGCTTTCGTATTATTAGCTTTTTTTTCTTCAGTTTATTACATAATCTACTGATTTGATTAAACTGAGTTTTGAAAATTGGGTCTCATAAATTTTCTTTTCAAGTTCTGGGTGTCGATATATTTGAATTATGGTCGAATTGGGTGTGATTAGGGCCCTAACTAACGCTCACATTTGCAAAAAAATTTTGGATCTTTAAATTGTATGGTTTTATTAGTTATAATTATGTGACTGACATTGCAGACGATGTCTAGTCCAGGTATGATGAAGATTGAAGGTATGAAGAACATGAGGCCTGATGACTTGAAAATGGCTGCAGAGCAGTTGATCTCAAATCATGCTCTAATAATTATTGATCAACGATCGATTTCATATCCGGCTCTTTACTTTATAAATTAGTTTGGTCATTTATTATGTCAATTGAATTGATGATTGAACCTGCTTGTCAATGTTTGTGAACGACATTTTCCCCTCTTTTAAAACACTTTTGATCTTATTTAATATAGTATTTTTATATTTTCTGTGTTTTTGGATAAAAGAGACATAAAAATTGAGCAAAATTACATATTTAACCCTTTTTTTAACAAAGGTAGATTACAAAACTCTAACTGAACTAATCTCAAGTGAATAAAATATCAAATTTCAAACCATAAGTAAGTAATTTAAATTTCGATCAAACCACATAGGGATAAAATATAATTTTCCCTTAAAGAAATGTTACTAGAAGCCTAATAGTTGACAAATCTAAATGTATTTATTAATGCATAGTTAATATATTCAGCTATAAAATATAACTGTCAAAAATAAAACACGTTACTTTATAAAACTTTTGTAATATTCCTATCATCACTTTTAACAATTCGTTTAATTTTGAAGTTTCAGTCTTTTTAGATACATTAAAGTCATTAAGGGCAGGCAGTGGCAACCTTTTTTTTTTTTTTTTGAGAAAGAGGCAGTGGTAACCTGCATATGCAATATTATGCTATTAACTCTTTCCCCCACAATGTTCATCTTTCAATTTGTGATAAATTGATTAATCTCTTGCAGAGATTCAAATAAAAGCATTGAAGTAAAAAGGAGTAGCTGACTGCACTAGGCTATTCCCCACTCCACATACACTAGTATTCTATCAAAATTCCAAAAAAAAAAAAAATATATATATATATATATATATTGTCATTCCAATGAGCACACCACAACATAAATAACCCACCAATAGACAGGGAAATGGGAAAACCTACTCTGGACTTCTTAAGTAAAATTGGGTTTGTCCTACAATTATTCGTCAACATTCAAATCTTCTCTCGTTTAGCAAGTCACTGCCCTCTAGTTATCCTCAGATAGCACAGAAAGAATCCATAAACTAAGGGGGGGAAAAATAAGTATAAAAAGGCTGTAGGAGGCTATCATTCTAACGCATCCTACCAAGATTCAAAATTGGGTACAATCAGATAATTTACAAACAAGGATGAAATCTAATCAGGACAAAGACAACTTTGTGAACTTGGTGAACCAAACTATCAGCATTGAGATTTTCCAGCCCAAAAAGAGGCAAACCTGCAAGCAGAAAAAATAATCATGAATCAGTCATGGTTGATGTATGATACCCTATTTTAAGTTCCAAGCATACATTGCCTCTCCTTTTTGACGAAAAACAAATAGCAACTAGCCTTCATATCGAAGTGGAATACATTCAAGAAAAATTATTGGACAGAAAAAGAAACCCCAAAAACTGGAATGAAAGTGACACACATGATCTTCTGAACAGTCAAACTTGTCACAACAATATCAAACCATCCAATTTATAGGCCTCAAAAATACAGCCCAAATTTAGGACAAGCCTGACATATGTAAACAGGATCAGTTCAGGCAACAAGAATAATTACTTCTCATTCTTTAATGCAAGTATTTCTCTAGTGCATCAATTTACCTATCTGGCGAAATCGGTGTTGTACCCAAGATTAAACAGCATATTCCTTCGAGCCTCTGTACCCATTCGAATCTTGAACTTTCTAGCCAGGGCCTCAACTTGGTCGTCACTCTCATAGTCCATCTCACGCATACAACGCCTTCTGACCTTTTTAAGTGATTCTTTTGATGGTACAAATCCAGCAGTTACCTACCCATTTACACATGCATTAGCTTTTTTTCCAGAGATGAGAAACTGAATGTTATAAACAAAAACCAAATTATAATTTATAAAAAAAAAAATGCAGTTACCTTCTCGTCAATCACAGAGAGAGCAGCTTTTGGATCTCGGTTGATGAGATGGGCATCAACAAGCAATGAATATGACATAGCATTTGGTTTAACACCCAAACCTACTAAGTGCTCAAACACCCTCGAAGCTTCAAATGTCTGCCAAAGAACCAGAAAATTAACTCAGCAAGGTGTTTGTAACATTGTATACTGTGTGTGTGTTTCTCATGCATATGCCAGCCTTTGACTGTGCATCAAGGCCCTTCTGCAACACATGGGCATAAACATGGACCCCAAAGAAATACAACTTTTCACTTGCCCCTTAATCAGGAACATACAATTCGTTAATCCTATGAAACCACCATTAACTAGCTACAAATCCTCATCCAGCAACTCAAAACTAGGCACTAGCAGATGAAGGGGAGGGTTATAACATGCATGTCTGTGTGTGTCTGGGAGGAAGAGAGAGAGAGAGAGTCCTACCTTCTTGAGCCTCCCAAATGCAAACATCAGAGCGTTATATGAATGAATATTAGGGGTCAATCCAAAAGAGGAACCAATGGCCTCAAAAGTTTGGTAGGCACGATCAAGGTCCCATATATTTGCACAACCCAAAATTATGCAATTTAGAGCAGCAACAGACTTGTAGGGAGGATCAGCACGGCTTAAATTCTCCAGTTGAAAATACACCTGAGGAACATCATAACAAATACAGATCAGAAAGAAGCTGCAAATGAATGAGTAGACACGTAAAATATTCGGATCCTAATTTTTAAACCAAAATAAAGCACATGTTGCATATAGAGTCTCTACAGGAAAAGCATACTTGAGATAAAATCCCATCAACTGTCTCTCTCTTGCTGCTACTAATAGTATTATCTTGACACAAGATTCTTGAGATACAATAAATTGGTCCTTAATGAGAAGAATTAACAAAATTAACATAATGGAATGAATCAAAGTCAAAACTGTGTGAAGCCAAGCACTCAAACAGTCTTCTCATGAGACTTCTAAAGTATTTGGCATGAAAAATATAGTTGGTTATCTCCTGATAAGCGAAAAGCATACACACAGGAACACAGAGAGGTGCAGGAAGGGATTGATATGAGTCATATTTTTTCTGATGCATTAATGTTCAAAGGGCTTTTAACTTTATCCAAAAAAGAAGTTGGGCTTTTAGAAGGAAAGAAAACAAAAGGTGATCCCCAGTGCACGTGGCTCCCACTTCTACAAGGTTTGGGAGAGGCTAGAAAGCACGGACGCGGCTGGGAGGGTGGCGCACCCGAGTCCGACGCGGCGCGACGCGGGACGCGGCGTCCGACGCGGTTGACCGCGAGTCCGGCCGCGTCTGAGTTTTTTTTTTTTTTTTTTTCTCGGATTCGAGCCGAATCGGCTGGATTCGCGCCGACGCGGCTCGATTCGCGCCGAATCGGCTTCGATTCGCGCCGAATCGGGCCGATTTCGGCCAGAATCAGGCCGTATCGGCAATATCGGGTCGTATCGGCCGGCGACCGATACGGCCGATACGGCCGAAATCGGCCGAAATAGGCCGAAACAGGCCGAAATTGGCCTTAAAACTCGCCGGAGAAGCCGAAATTCTGACCTCAGATGTGTTTTTTTGCCTTCTTCTTTCTTTGTTTTATGAATCAAGTATATTAATGTGTTTTTTAAGAATATTTTAATAGTAAAAATATATAGAAAATATAAATAAAAATATTTTTAATAATTTTTTAATCGCCGAGTCCCGCCGCACCCGCACCCTACTTTTTCAAAAATTGCCGAGTCCCGCACCCGCACCCGCACCCGAGTCCCGAAACGCACCCGTGCTTCATAGGGGAGAGGTGATCACTAGGCAACCTTTACCAAGTAAATAAAACATCCAAAGTGATTATTATCATCAATTTGCAGAAACTCAAGAATAGTACAATAATGCAGATTTATCGAACTGCAGATTATAATTATGTAAAACTTTAACTAATAGATAGACCATAAAAAGTAATGTACTACCAGAGAGTGCTTATTAATAATTCTTAAAGTTTGAAAGACATACTGAATCCAAAGTCTCAAAACCCTTTTTGGAACATGCCATGACCAATGGATTTAAAGAGGTAAAGGGAGAGAACATTTCTTCTTCTGCTTCTTTATCAGAATTTCCATAAGTTGCCTCAAATTCATTTAAAGTACTAAAAGCTCTTTGTAGATTGCCCAATGATGCAAGGGCATATATCTTCCCAATGTAAGATTCTGGGTTAGGGGCCTTGTTTTGACGCAAGGAACGTCGTAGGATTGCCCATGATGCATCCAATAGAGAAGAGCTGTAGGTTCTACCAGCAGCTCCAAGTGCTGACACAACTAATCCTTCATCTACTGAAAGCATAACAGCTGGCCTTGCTTGCTCACCCCGAGCAATCCATTTGGCCATAAATTCCAGGGCATAGAATGCTAACTTGCTATTATCCTCTTGCATTGCAACTTCTGCAATATAGTTGCACATGTTCCAGGCAGGACAAAGAGCCTTGTTCTGATCCATTGTCTGACAACGCCAATAGAAAAAGCCACATGTTAGAAACATTGGAGGATAAGTGCACTCCTACATGGAATATTCTAAGAAGTAACCATATCAGTCATGTACCTTACACCTTTCAATAATTGAGACCAATGTATCCAGCCGGCCCTGATTGGCACAGCTCCGCACACATTCAGTGAACACCCTCGTTGACAACATATAACCAGATTTTAAACCCATATCTATATACTTCAAGGCAGCATCAATCTCATCCGTCATAAATAGCATGCCAACAACTAAGTCATATGACTCATCATCAGGAAGAGATTCTTTCCCTGTCTGCAGCATCCTGATAAACATTAAGTGAAGAGTGATTCATTATAAAGTCAATGCATGTCAGCTTACACACCTATAAGTACTTACATGTGTATCAAGGATGTTATCTCTAAAGGATGAAAAGAAAGGAAATCCTTCAAGCAGTACTTTAGTAATCAAATTTTTACATGCATTAGCCAGAAAATGTGTTCACACAATACAAAGTACAAACATTGACGCAAGCAAAGTTGGTTTAAGTTAATTCATTTAATTTTAGAGTTGAGCTATTTCTGTGAATTCATGGATATCTAGAAATGATAGCATTTATGGACCATTAGGTCTTGTTTCGGATTCTTTTATTGGGCTTTTTTTGTGGGTTTTAATAACTTGGGCTTAGTAATTAACACCCATAGGGTCCAGGTCTTATAAGTCCCCGCCCCCCTGACTGGTATCCAAGTCTTGTTAGCGTTAGGCTGAGTTGTCCATGTATGTATTCGGCATAAAACAAAGTTTTACAAGATTTTCACCAATATGCTATTCGGGATTTTCATGATGCAAGCCTACTTTGAAATCTTTGCAACCAAAAATTGATTTCCCAACCTTACAACTCTACAGCTCATACAATAAAAACCTTTGTATGACCCATTTTATAAGCCTCCAAACCCACAAACCTGGCCTGCTACAGTTCCCAATTAGCTGTTCATAGGGCATTTACGATTTTCTTCCTTTTCTTACCTTTTTTGAGACCCAAAATACACCCCTCCCATTACTCTATGATTGAATCATAGAAATATTTTTGATAGGTATTGAACCCTAGAAATATCCAGCACCAAATAGTATCCTGTGAACTTTAATCCTGTTTCCAGCCCCTTACAACCTCCAAACTCAAACTTCATTAGTCTGATACAAACCATAACCCAAGAGATATCTGGTACCTGATGTTAAATCAGATTAGGCATCAAATCCCTTTGTTCTAATTCTATGTCAAACTTGATGCCAGACAATGCCACAAACTCCCATTTCAGGAACACCCCAAGGGACACAGCACAATGCAAAATCTAAACAAACAGTGTATAAATTTTGACACAAGACAAATAGTCTTTCTGGATTAATGAAGCACAATGCAGTCACTTCCTTGAAGGATCCTTGCACTCTATTGTAATAAATACTTCTGGGCTTCCAAATTGTTTGTCTGATGATTGTACTCTTTACTTATTCAATGTTTATAAAAACAAAAAAGTCCATCCTCTACATACTAACTACAAAAACCAAGTCTTAGTCCCAAAATTTTGAAGTCAGATATGGATCCTTGGAAGACTAGTAGGAGTCAGCCACATGCATTCTTTTATGTCATTCTATTCTATCCGAAATCATATTCTCTACTAAGGGACTAGTTCCTAAGGGGATTCCCCTTGGTCTAATTCCACGCCTTACAACAAAAGGGTTACTTTCTTATGTCTTTGACATACTAAGCAAAGAATACTGCACTAAACCACTACCTAGCATTTCATTTCTGAGAACAACGACGGTCATAAATTCATAATCACATACATTCCATCACATTACTAAATATGGAAAGAAAACTGAATTTTTATTGGCAAGTAACCGATTTTACCCTCCACCTTGCTCTTCTTACTAGACCAAAGATATGTCATTTGAGCTAGAAAACTAGAAAATCATGCAAGACACGCATGCCCACATACAAAAATCTTCCAAACACGTTCTACATTTGTCTCACACATACAGACAAGTGGACCCACGTTTCCAAATACAAAAATCATGGAATCCCACATTCAAAAAACGAATCCAAACTTAATCCAGCCCACATTTCTCACAGGCATTTCAACAAACACATAACATTACATTCCAAAATGAAACCTTTCGGAAAAATAAAACAAAGAAGGACAAACCTTTCGAGCAATTTAGTCGAGGCAACAGTCTCCCTAGCCTTATACATAGCCTTGAGAACCAAATTAAACGACGCGGTGTTAGGCACAACATCATAATCCTCCATCTGAGCCACGAGATCAAGCAACTCGGCCGCCGAAGCATTGGTCATCAAATTAGCCCTCAAGTAATGGTTGTAAAGCCCCACATCGGGCTTATTCGGCTTCCCGGCCCGATCCAAGGACCGAATCCAAAACTCAAACAGCTGCTTCATCTCGCCCCAGCGCTGCGAAGCCATCCATTCGGCGAACACGTTCATCATGCTCTCGCCATCTAGGGTTTGGGAGAGTGCTTGGATGCGAGAGTTCGGGGATTGCGCGAGAAACCCCAGGGGCATGAGGGACTGAGTCAGGGATAGCGAGTTGGGCGAGTTGGCGATTGGGCTGCGCCAGTTCTCGTTGTAGAGTGGGCTACCTGAAGCTGGGTTTGGTGGTAGAGGTGTTGCTGTTGGTGTTGGTGGTGGTGGTGGTGGTGACGGTGGCGAGGGCGAGTCAGACTGAGTTGACTCGGCGAGTTGGGGTTCTTGGGAGAGAAATGTGAAGGTGGTGATGGATTTGGTGGTGGAGGATTTGAAGAGGGTTCGGGTTCGAGTTAGGATCGCCATTTGAGAAGCCATTGATGAGAGAGAAAGAGAGAGACGGAGACAGGGTTTAAGGTTTCAGTTTGTGAGTGTTTTCATTTCAATTTTCAAACCAGTTTGAGATGCTTGGTTTTTGTTTTAGGGTTTTTGAGATTTCTTTAGTTCTGTTCTGTGTGAGTGAGTGAGAGTGACAGAATGAGAGACTAAGAGAGATTTTCGGATGGGTGTGATATGGTAATTTTGTGTGTGACAAGGGGTATTTTGGATATTATGAGGAAATGGAGGGTCACTTGGAAAACGGCTTAGCTGAAATTGAAACTTTTAACCGAAAAATAAAATTAAAAATTAGCTGAAATAATATAACGAAACTTAGAAATAATACCAAAAGGTAACATGAGGCTCATGAATAATAGTAAAAATAAAATAAATAATAAAATAAGCTGTCCAATATAGGCTTACCCTAAATGCACCTTAAGTGACTTTTTTTTGGGAAGTTTTTCCCTTTTTTTGGGTCTATTGGGTTATGATATATAAAAATCAAAGCATAGTAGAATGCCGACGAAGTCCCAAGATTGCATTGAAAGCTCTTTTAGTAGGAATGTCCATTGGACAACTCATAATCCGACCCAACGAGGCTTTGGCAAACGAATTGAGCCTCTTTCCATTTATAATATCTTGGATTTAATTTAGCATATAAATTGCGGAGTTGATTAGAGTAGAGTGACTTTTTTGTCTTGGCATTACCATAAGAGCATCCTAATCGTTAAATCTGAGATTGCAAGCAGAGGAACTTGTGAGCCATAACTATTATCCCTTCACTACGAGAACACTAGTGGAATTCATTGTTGAACTGGGAGAGTGGGACATTTCCTAAACGCTTTCTATTGCGAGGTTCAAATGTAGTACCTCGATTTGGGAGTATACTCAATAACCAATACACTACTATCCTAAATAAAAAGATTGTACACTTTCTCTAAAAGTAACAAATATTTATTTGCTTTGCCACTTTAGAAAAATCATTTTGCCTACAATGTACAATTTACATTCCACTAACACTGCTCATGTAAACTAATAATTGTACTTAAAGATATACTTAGTGTACCACGGTTTATCCTTTTAAATAAGAGATAGTAATAAATAAATAAATAAAACTGATCTTTATCGATTTCGTGAAAATTAATCAGTATTTTTCCTGTTTGAATTTCAAAAACAAATAGAGACTATTTCAAAAACAAATAGAGATTATGTCTCCTTATTCTTTCTTTGGATAGTTTGCTTGGGCCTAAGTTTTGAATGGACACTTCCATAGACATTAACAAATTTCAGAGAGCTCCAAGCACCAAGGCCGAAGAACTCATTAAGCTTCATAAACCTAAGATGGTATGGGCTGGGCTCATTTGGTGGAACTTGTGACTAACTCACTTTTATTTCTTTGTTCAATGATATAATCATATAACTCTATTGGAAGAGTCAATTCTATAGGGATGGCTACAAGGAACTTGATTTGCTAATTCTGAATATTGGCAAGGCCTCAATCAGGTTTTGAATTTGAATACCAAACTACCTACTGCATTAGCATTGGTACTGCTATATTGCTATTTTTAGCACTATCAATACTAAAAATTAAAAAGCATGCTGTAATGGGGGAGGGAAAGCCAAAAAATTTGGCTATTGGTGAAAAAAAAATATTTTATTAAAAGTTATATTATTTTATTGTGTTAGTAACTTTTTTTTTTTTTGAAAATGCATTGTGTTGGTAACTTGGTGGTGGTAGTTGTTTATTGTAGTAAATATATTATTTTATTGTTTATATTATTTTATTGTGTTGAATGCTAAAATAAAACCACTGATGTTGGGTGTTTTGTAAAGTGAGATGACAAAATAGATAAAGTAGACTTTTGTGGTGCTTAATTGCTAAAATTTTGACACCATTAATGCTAATGCTCTTAGTGAAACAGCCTTCTAGGCTTCTAGCCATTTGGGCTAATATCCAATCTTTATGGTTGAACAATAACTTAGGCCACAGTCGAGGCTTGCAAAAATGCAAGTCAAAACCTCAATGCAAATTTGCTTATATTAGAGCATACGTATTAGTTCGTGCAAAATTTTCTATCTATTTTAGTATAAAAACCTACTTTTTTTATTTTACACAACCACTTTTCAAAACACTCCACATCAGGTTATTTATTTTACACCACATTTTATTAAAATATTAATTTTTTATTATTCTCCCAAATCATTTCTCTCCCCCTCAGCCAAAAACCAACCCCAATTTGCACACATACCGCCCCTTCAAGGATAAAACGGAGAGTCCAACTCTAAATCAACCTTTGTAATGGATAAAGATGCAGTCGGTTCTTATCTCAAATTCACATTGAGGATAAAGATAACTTCAAATGATGTATTTCAAATATTTGTATTCAAATAATTTGTTGCATACGATCTCACAGCCCTATCAATCAAAATTTCCTGCAAAACCCATCTAAAAAATCAAATCTTACACAAAATTTCCAAAAAATCTTAAATAAAACCCAGCTTCTCAAATATCAAAACCTAAAACCCATCTTTTTAAGATTCTCAAATATCAAGACCCAGCTTCTGCGTTTCTAGCAAAACCCAAAACACAACAAAATTTCCAACAAATCATACCCAAACCCAATGATTTGAGGTTATATACTATGGGAAAGAGAGAAACTGCAAACTCTAAAAATCACTCATCCACCTAAGGGGGTGATATGGTAATTTTGTGTGTGATAAGGGGTATTTTGGATATTATGAGGAAATAGAGGGTCCATTGGAAAACAGCTTATTTAGCTGAAACTAAAAACTTTTTGCCGAAAGATAAAACTAAAAGTTAACTGAAATAATACAACGGGACTCATAAATAGTACCAAAAAGTAACATGAGACTCATGAATAATAGCAAAAATAAAATAAATAGTAAAACAAGCTGTCCAATATAGGCTTACCTTAAATGCACCTGAAGTGAGTTTTTCCCTTTTTATGGGTCTACTAGGCTGTGATATAAAAAAACAAAGCATAGTAGAATGCCAATGATGTCCTAAAGCTGCATTGAAAGCTCTTTTAGTAGGAATGTCCATTGGACAGCTCATAATCCGACCCAACAAGGCTTTGGCAAAAGAATTGAGCCTCTTTCATTTATAATATCTTGGATTTAATTTAGCACAT
Organism: Quercus lobata; assembly: GCF_001633185.2. Lineage (NCBI taxonomy): Eukaryota > Viridiplantae > Streptophyta > Magnoliopsida > Fagales > Fagaceae > Quercus > Quercus lobata. The sequence continues at coordinate 72,099,673 of NC_044906.1, read as the reverse complement.
AAATTGCGGAGTTGATTAGAGTAGAGTGACTTTTTTTGTCTTGGCGTTACCATAAGAGCATCCTAATCGTTAAATTTGAGATTGCAAGCAGAGGAACTTGTGAGCCATAACTATTATCCCATCACTATGAGAACACTAATGGAATTCATCATTGAACTAGGAGAGTGGGATATTTCCTAAACACTTTCTATTGCGAGGTTCAAATGTAGTAACTCGATTTGGAAGCTCAATAACCAATACACTACCACCCTAAATAATAAGATTGTACACTTTCTCTAAAAGTAACAAATATTTATTTGCTTTGCCACTTTAGAAAAATCATTGTGCCTACAATGTACAATTTACATTCCACTAACACTACTCATGTAAACTAATAATTGTACTTAAAGATATACTCAGTGTGCCACGGTTTATCCTTTTAAATAAGAGATAGTAATAAAAATATAAATAAATAAAACTGATCTTTATCGATTTCGTGAAAATTAATCAGTATTTTTCCTATTTGAATTTCAAAAACAAATAGAGATCATGTCTCCTTATTCTTTCTTTGGATAGTTTGCTTGCGCCCAAGTTTTGAATGGACACTTCCGTAGACATTAACAAATTTCAGAGAGCTCCAAGCACCAGGGCCGAAGAACTCATTAAGCTTCATAAACCTATGATGGTATGGGCTGGGCTCATTTGGTGAAACCTGTGACTAACTCACTTTTATTTCTTTGTTCAATGATATAATCATATAACTCTATAGGAAGAGTCAATTCTACCGGGATGGCTACAAGGATCTTGATTTCCTAATTCTGAATATTGACAAAGCCTCAATCAGATTTTGAATTTGAATACCAAACTACCTACTGCATTAGCATTGGTGGTGCAAAAAATTCATACACCACCAATACCAAAAACTAAAAAGCATACTACAATAGTGGATGGAAAGCCAAAAAATTTGGCTATTGGTGAAAAAAAACAATATTTTATTAAAAGTTATATTATTTTATTGTGTTGGTGCCTTGGTGGTGGTAGTTGTTGTTTATTGTAATAGATATATTATTTTTATTGTATTGTTTATATTATTTTATCGTGTTGAATGCTAAAATAAAACCACTGATGTTAGTTTCTAAAAAAAAAAAAAAGTTTGTCAAAAAAAAAAAAAAAACCACTGATGTTGAGTGTTTTGTAAAGTGAAGTGGTAAAATAGATAAAGTAGACTTTTGTGATGCTCAAGTACTAAGTTTTTGGCACCACTAATGTTGATGCTCTTAGTGAAACAACCTTCTAACCATTTGGGCTAATATCCAATCTTTATTATTCTCATACCGCCATTTCAAGGATAAAATGGAGATTCCAACTCTAAATCAACCTTTGTAAGAGCATTCACATCCCAAAATTCTATCACATCCTATTTTACCATTCCAAAAAACTATTTTATCAATTATACCATACCATTTTATAATACTCTTAGCAACCTAACTTTTATTTTACAATACAACACATTATAATAATATTTCTACACAATAAAATAATATATCCCAAAACCCAAATAAAAACAAAAATTCAAAATCCAAAAACCTGTGAGAGAGAGAGAGAGGAATTGATAAAGTAAGTGAATAAAATATTAAGATTTTTTTTTTTTTTTAAAGAATTGAGTTACAGTGCAATTCTACCTTTAGAATTGCACTATAGCACTGTTGCAAATTTTTTTTTGCAATAGTTGGTTTTTACAAGTCCGGATGTGTGGGAAGTTTTGAGTTTTTATGCTAAATATATGTCATTCCCAATGTGAATGCTCTAATAGATAAAGATGCAGTTAGTTCTTATCTCAAATTCATATTGAGGATAAAGATAACTTCAAATGATATATTTCAAATATTTGTTTTCAAATAATTTGTTGTGTACGTTCTCATAGCCCTATCAATCAAAATTTCCTGCGAAACCCAAAACTCATCTCTAAAATCAAATATTACACAAAATTTCCAACAAATCTTAAATAAAACCTAGCTTCTCAAATATCAAATCCTAAAACCCATCTTTTTAAGATTCTCAAATATCAAGACCCAGCTTCTTTGTTTCCAGCAATACCCAAAACACAACAAAATTTCCAACAAATCATACCCAAAACCCAACGATTTGAGGTTATATACTATGAGAAAGAGAGAAACTGCAAACTCTAAAAATCACTCATCCACCTAAATTACAGCATCTAAACTTCCACACATACCAAAACTCCATTGATGAACTAGAAAATTTTAGAAACCCAAGAATGAAGATGATAAAATATTTTAGTGTGATCTCCAACTGCAAGCCTAGAGAAGCAAAATCAAGGAGACGATCTTTCAAAGATAGGCATAAATGATTGTTACTTAGACGAAGAGAGAGAGTGTGTGAGATCGAGAAAGAAGAGGCCTTGGAGTTAGAGGAAAAGAGAGAGAGAAATTGAGAACAATCTAACTTGGTGAGAGAATAAAGAATAAAAAAGTTAAAAGTGAAATGCAAAACTATAGTAGTTGTGTCAATATACACAGTTACTGTAGCAACAATAAAAATTTATACAAGTTTAGCTCCACTGATGTGGGTCATTTTTGGAGTAAAATGTGTAAAATTGTCTACTTTTTCTTATTTGGAAGCGGACTGATGTGGTTGCTCTTAGATTGACAAACTTTCTTATTTATTTTTTTCACATACAAATAATAAATAAGAAATTTTGACAAACTCTTTTTATATTTCTTTCAATCCAATAAAGAAATACGATTCTCAAAAAAAAAAAAAAAAAAAAAAAACAAGGAAACACAAACTAGTAACTTTAACAATTTATTACTCTAATAATTTCACAAAAGGACAATAAAAATTGGATACCGTGGTCCAAAGATCATCCTTGAGAGCACCTGTCATATATAAAATATGAATAAAATTAATGACTTATAAAATAATTAAATATAAAAAATTTTAACAATAAAATATAACATGATAGGTAAAGAAAAATAATAAATTGCACACAAAAAATCTGTTATAAACTTACAAAAAAAAAAAAAACTAATTTATTTTAGTTCTAAATCTAATACCAAAAATATTCATATTTAAGAAATGTAACTTAAGTTGGAGAGTAATATTATTAATATTTTCATTTACAATAAAGAAAATTTAATATGGCTTTAGTATAAATTAAAACAAGTCAATAAAAATTCAAAATTCAAAATTTAAAAATTTGAAATATAACTAGTCTATAAATGGTTTAAATAAGAACTTAAAATTTAAAATAAAAGGAAATTAGGGGCGGGGTTTCTTCAGAAAAAGAAGAAGAAGAAGAAGAAATGGGTACTCGTGTAACCCTCGGTCAATCCTACCCTACTTGCTTGAGTGGTCGGGTCAAATACAAGGTTTCCTATTTATTCTTGTTTTTATCCACTGAATTTGAATGAACTAATGGATTCAGTTCAGATTTTGCTGGATCTACTTTTCAATACTTTTTTTTTCATTGAAACTTATAGAGACTATGTCGGTTTAATGATATGGAATAATTGTTCAATACAGTTGTACTAAGATGATCAATGCGGTACTCTTCTTAGATGAATAGTGGTTCATTCAGCAAAAAAAAAAAAAAAAAAATAAAATGAATAGTGGTTCATGCTAATTAATTTCATTATGAGATCCATCATTTATGTAAGAAGAAAAAGCACCACCTCGTTATATTTCAAAGGTATAAAATAATTTTCCCTAGGAAGGATGTAAATACTAGTTTGCATTTCCTTTGAATTATTTTTGTAATATTTCATTTTTCGTTTATTTTTATCATATTTTAAAAGGGGAAAAAATGTAACTACATAGAAATGCATAGTTGTGGAAAGTCATACCTCTATCTTGCATCCATTCTAGAAATGGACAAGCCATTCACTGAATAGTTTTCTGACTCTTTTCTCTGTAAATCTTCATTATTGACATTACTTCCTGTGAAAAATGCTGGCTTTTTAAGAATAGGAAGTGGCGCAGTTTCATTTTTAAACATAGAAATAACTTCTAGAATTGTAGGTCTGTCCGCCGCACTATCTTCTAAACATGAGAGAGCCACGTGAATGAATCTTAGCAATTGGTGCATAGGACATGAATCTTTTAAAGTTGGATCCATTATGTCTTTCCCAGAATCTCTTTGCCACAAGTCCCATGCCTTAAATAGACATAATTTGTATCAACACTATGGAAAGTGAAAAAAAAAAAAAATTTTGGTGAAGAAGATAGCTAAATCTGTAATAAGCTTCAAATACTTACATATCCTACGAGGTTCAGTGAGCCGTTAACATTATAGAAGTTGTTGTTCTTCCTTTCGCTCACAATTTCAAGCATTAAAACACCAAAGTTGAAAACATCAGATTTTTCAGAGAAAATGCCCTCCATGGCATACTCAGGAGACATGTAACCACTAAGACAAAAACCAATGGATTAGTGGAGTTGTAAGAACAATTAATTCATCTAATTACCAAAATAAACAAGTTCTAACTTACTATGTCCCAACAACTCTATTAGTATTTGCTTCCAATCCATCACGCTTGAAAATTCTTGCCATACCAAAATCAGATATTTTGGCACACATGTTTTCGTCTAGCAAAATGTTACTAGCTTTCAAATCTCTATGTATTACTTTTAACCTTGAGTATTTGTGAAGGTAAAGTAGTCCTTGAGCAATCCCTTCAATGATATTGACTCGTATTTTCCAGTCCAATAGATAACTTTTAGTTGGATCTGTCTTATAAGGAATAGTGAAGTATGATGATTTCGTTATACTCATAATTAAATTGATGATATTTTCAATGCAAAATATGTAAAATTACATAAGAATAAAGTGAGAGTAATGCTAACCGAAGAGAAAGGAATCCAAACTTTTGTTGGGCATGAACTCATAAATCAACATCTTTTCCTCTCCTTGAAAGCAGCATCCAAGGAGTCTGACAAGATTCATGTGTTGGAGTTTAGCTATAAGAATAAGCTCATTTTTGAACTCCACTAATCCTTGTCCTGAATTTCTTGACAACCTTTTTACTGCTATTTCTCACCCTTCAGGTAACGCTCCCTATAGTTTATACAACATCGATTATTCAACACCGTCAATCATAAGCTAAAAACCATCTTAACTAGTTTTTTTTTTTTTTTTTTTTTTGGAAACATACCTTATAAACTGGTCCAAAACCACCTTCTCCAAGCTTACTTTCAGCTGAGAAGTTATTTGTAGCTGTTGCAATACATGCAAAGTTGAACACTTTTATATTATGTCTTGCATTTCCGTCTTTTTCAAGCTCATCTGCATCTAATAATCTATCAGGTGTTGTGAGCTCAATTAGGTGTTCCTCTTCCCTTCTTTCAGCGTCAACTGTTTTGTTATTTAATATCAAAGTACACTAGCCATTCAAAAAATTGGGCACAAAGTTTTGAACACAATGCAAAAAATAAAATATTATTTGTGATTATATACCTCGTTGTCGATATATCCTTCATAAGCTGAAGGTTCCCAAGAAAAGCACAAGTATAGCAGTAACGATCACTGGTACAATCCATTTCTTATTTCCTTTATTTGGACAAAAGTTATAGTCGTTGTTGAACACGAAAAAGGGAAAAAAAAAAAAAAGATCAAAGGGTTACAGAAGATTCCAAGATTTGATTACAAAATTCACTAGAAGCAATAGGTATAATAACCTACTTAGCTAGCGTTTTTTTTTTTTTTTTTTTTTTTTTTTGGGTAAACAACCTACATACATACAAAACCTCATCTGCAAATTCTTCCACATGAACTTTCTCTATGAACGAACCTCATCTGCAATATCTTGGAATTCTAATAATCAACAAAAACAACTAATTGTCGAAGAACTAACTCTGTGGTTGCAAAGAATTAATGCTATGTTTGGATATTGGGGGAAGGAAGGAGAGTAGAGTAGAGGGAGGGAGAGTAATTTAATTACCTTGTTTGGATGTTTTTTAAGGAAGAAGAGGGAGAGCTTTGGAAGGGTTTGAACTACTTCTAACCCCTTATTTTTAATTCCCCCAAATTGAAGAGATTTGGAAGGAAAGTAGAGCATAAAAATGCTTGACCAAATGAATTATCAAATTTACCCTTACCATATTAACAAAATTACAAATAAAAAAGACTAAATTATTCCCCTCCCCCTTACTTAATTTTAAAAATATCCAAACAATGTAGAGGATAACTATTCCCCTCTACTCTCCTCTCCATTACTGTCCTTTCCTCTACTCTCCTCTTTCTCAATACTTCCAAACATAGCATAAGAGTTTTAGCCATTCAAGTTCAAGGCAAGAAACTCTCAAAATGTAATTCTGAATACTAAGTGTAAGTTTGGATAGAGCTGAAAAGTGTTTTCAGCTATGTCCAGCGTTTTTTCATGGGTCCCATGCATTGTTCACGGGATCCGAAAGTACGAAATTCAGCACAAAAAAAAAAAAAAAAACTTTAAAATTGGGTCCTACGGCATTATTCACATATTTAAAAATTATTTTGCTACAGTGTTTTCAGTAATAAGCGGTATCCAAACAAATCCTAAGAGAAACACTCAAAGGAGAGGAATTTGGACTTCTTTGGATAAAGGAAATTTGGCTCTTAAATTTGCTCATGTATAGCAATGTCTATCTCTCTATATAGTAAGGGTTGTTTTATATAGGGAAATTTAATTTAAACAAGTGGCATGAAAAAAAATTAACTCAAGCGAGAATTAAGCAAAGGTCAAGCAAACATTTGATTAAGTTTTTGATTAAGGGGAGGTCTACCAAACTTTATTCAAAGTTTGCTCAAGTGAGAATATTTTTGCTCAAACAAATCTTTAGAAGCTTGAAATTTTCAATATGCTTCTTGACTTGAATTTAATAAAAACCAAACATGATTACATTAACATCCTCATAACACTTTGTTTTGACACAAGAATTTGGCTAGTAATCAATGTAAGGTTGAATTTATTCAACCATGTGTTAGCTTTATTCTATGCCAAATTTGCTTGTAATTTCAGCAATTAGATACCCTGTATTCAGGTGGGAATAATGTAAGGGTTGTGTGTGAGAGAGTGTGAAGAAATTCAAGTGTGTGCATTCAAGAGGATTCTAGCTATTGGATCTCACGAATGACTCGCGACTGGCAACTCGCCAAAATGCCACACGTGTGAAGCATGCACGAAGTTGAAGGGTCGCAATAGCTGGAGCACTACAGAACAAAAAGTACAATCTGGCCCGGCAGTTAACTCGCGACTTGTTCCAGTTGCAAGAGTGAGTCACCAGAATGCCCTGTTTTGCAAAAAAAATGACTTTTCACATTCCTCACGTACCCTACTATAAATACCTTTATACCCACGAAATGTAGAGAGCTTTCAAAGAGAATTTTGAAAGAGAAACCTTAAAGAAAACTAAGATTGACTCATCCATAATCTTAGACTTTTGATTCTCCAAATTTCTCTACTTTCACCCTCTCCATTGACATACCCTTAAGAGGTTCATTAGCCAAAGCTTTATCGCACCATAGCCATATCAGTGAGGAGGTATTTTGGTACTTGGGAAGCAGTTCAAAGATGAGCAATTCACTTGGTTGATGCAATGGGCTTATTGTTGGATCCGAAAAGCTAGAGAAAACATGGTTAGGCTTAATCAGTTGGTAGCAAGAGCTTGGAAAGCTCAAGTATATTGGGTAGACTAGGCTCGGAGGGTCTTTTGTTATTCATGTACTCCAATTTTATTCTCTAGTGGATTATTTTACTGTTTGGAGGGCGGCGGAGAGATTTTTCGCCGAGTTCTTTGATTTCCTCTTCGATAACACGTGCAAGTGTTATCTTTGTGTTTGCATTTCTCTAACCCTTACTCTTATCTTTTAATTGCTACTGTGTTGTGATTAGATATGGTGTAGAGTTGTTTATTTGTTTGGGTTTTTGCATGTACCTATTATTCCGCATATATATTGTTTGAGTATAAGCTTGTGTTGGTTTAATTTGAAATTAGGGGTCTAAACATTCATTAGTGTTTTACACACTAATTGAACTTTCAATCTAAAACCTAACAAAGGGGAAAATCTATGGAGTTCCTTAAGCTAGTTGATTTATAAGAAAATTCTCCACCAAAATAAGTTTAGAGGAATCTCCTCTAACCCACTATGTAATGATTCATAAGATCATTTATGTTTAGTGTTCAAACAAGTCACATAAATTAAAAATGTCATGTGACTAAAAATAAAATTTTTTTTTAAAGAAAAGACTAAAAGTACATATGAGTGGTCTTTTCAATTACCACGTTATTTTTCTCTGAACCATTTTGAAGGATTTTTTTATTTTGGTCTATTAGGTCATAGTTTTCCTTTTAACTCATATGCATGAAGTGGTAAAGTCTAACAAAGGAATACAATTCAACATTACACTAAGCAATCAGTAATAATTTGATGATCATATGCATGTTAGAGTGAACTTATTTTTTTAACTTTCCTTCCTTTCTGGCGGTAATGATTATATACTAACATTAACATAAGGCCAAAATGCAAAAACACCCCCTAGAGTAGTTTGGATTACTTGCAAACTAATCCACTAAGGTTTCAATTCTTTCTTTTACTTCCTGAGTTTTCCAAATTCGTGAATTGACTCTTGAACTAACTTCCATTTGCTATCAATGATGGAATTGAAATGCAGATACCATTAATTTTATAATATAAAACTCATTTTTAAATAAAATATTCATATTATATTGAATTTGGGGAAAAACCTCTCCCTGTCTCTCTCTCTCTCTCTCTCTCTCTCAAACATGGATCCTTTTTGGTTCCCTAAAACCTTTTGGTTCTTCCAACTCCCCAAAACTCTCTAAGTTGACAGCGGTGAAGAGGAGGTGAAAAGCAGACAACATCAATAGTGAAGGAAGGAATGAGAGTGCAGTATTGTCTAAAAGCTTGGTACTGAAAGAGCTGCTAGTGGAGATAGGGATGGCCAAGGCAATGAGGACATCGACGACCTTGAAAGAGGTGTTTTGGAGGGAGTTTAAGATGACAATGGGGTGAATGTTGTTGGAGAGGAGGGCACTAGCAATTTTGATAAAAGGTGGTGGATCTAATCTGTTTGGTTGAGAAAGTGTGGGAAAGTGAAATAGAATTTTATTTAATTTAAATATACCATTTTTTTTAATTGATGCATTAATATTCCAAATTACTATTTTATTAGTATATATAAATTTATTATAAAGGGGTCGCAAGAAATGCATGCGACTAACTTGTGCAACCGAAATTAAACAGAAGAAAGTCTCACTTATGAGTATGGAAACCTAAAAACAACTACTAACCCAAAGTCCAAGAAGTGTATACATTTTGGCCTTCTAACATAATTTTTTTTTACTAATGGTGTTAGAACATATTTCACGAACATGGTTATATGAAGTCATGACCTCACTGTGATATTGTAATTAAAATTACAATATAAACATTATAGATATAATTAAGATAATTGTAGTTTCAGGTAGAGCATTATTTCGTATTCTAACCTTTATTTGAAGGATCTTCTTTCGTTAGAACATATTTTAAAATTCTTGAACGAGAACGTCCATCATCAGGATTGAATGTTACATTTCCTTCCCAATACTGGCATCCAGATCCAGTTCCTTCTTTTCCACTATAGCCCAGACAGTCACAGTTATGCCAGCAAAGATCTCTACAATCAGCAGGACCAATGGTTGGTCTGTTATCAAAAACACCGGCTGCAAGTTGCGGTAGACCATCAGGACCTATACGTGTAAAGATTCCAGATTTTTGCTCAAACGTTTGGCGACCCATAAGCCTGCACTCTGGTTGATTCCATGTCTCGCATCCTTCATCATCCATACCGTAACCATAGCAAAAACTCATCTTCATAATTGAAATGCTTCTATCCATTATCGAGCCCCAGTATTGTAACTGCCATGCCGATCTTTCTTGATCCAACGAGTCAAACTCAGTGTCAAGAGAATAAGTGAAGTACTGCCCTTCTGCATCCGTATTGATAATGTAATCCTGACCTTTGGTGGGGTGAATATATTCAAACAAGGATACATTCTTCGAGCTGCTCACCTGCAGACCGCTACTCCAATAAGGTACCCCTCGCCGCTTGATGACCAATCTCCTTGTGTTGGGTTCCCACTCGAGTGTGAAGGCTCCTGATGCTGGATCATCTTCTGCCAACCATGAAGTAAGAGACCAATTACACCCAGTTTTATGATTGACACCCAATTTCATCCCAGGCAGAAGCGTGTCAATGGGATCATCGAAGCTTTCCCACAAGCTCCTTCCAATAGAGCCATTGGAGTTCACTTCTGATACTACTAAGTTGCCAGTATCTAGTAGAGTAGCACTAGTGTTTTCAGTTTCACCACCAGAATATATTACAAAAGGATCACCTCCAAATCCACTGGAATTGATCATCAACTTTCTCAGATGGTCAAGGGTAAGAAACGCTCTTGAATCATCTGAAATAGGTCTGTTTCGGTTGGCGATCCATACTATGTTTTCCTTATAATTTGTGTACCAAATGCCTAAGTAACTGTTTTTTTTGTCTCCATAATAAGAAGTTGGGCTGAAGAATCCCAAGGTGAACCTCTGTTTGGCAGAAACGAGGTACTGGGAAGAATTAAGAACATCGCCTTGCTTTAGCGTGTCTAAGGCCGCTGACGAACCCCACAAGGATGACATGATAATTATAAGCAATAAAGTTGGATTGAAGAGCCTTTCCTTGCTAGCCATTGTTGTACACAGCACTGCTTAACACTAGACCTTGTAACACATGTAAAAGTGAATTATTGGTGATTTGTGTTGGGTACATGTGACACCCTTGGATTCCATCACACATATTTGTCAAAAGCTTATTTATGAGCTTGTTCCGAAAGTCTTCAAAGCTAGCTTTCTCATTTGTTGAGAAATGACCAAGACTTGTGATAAGTCTGACTTCTTTTAATAGAAGTGATGCAAAGCGTGTTGGACACGCTGAAGAAAAAGAAAAGAAAGAAGCTAAGGCCATTCGGCCTTGTGTGAAGCTGAAGAAAAACAGTCATTTTTGGCTATTATGTGTGAGTTCCAGACTGAGCAAGAAACACAGAAAAGAGATCGGAGAGCTTCAACTTGAGAGGTGCAGTCCGAAAAGATAGAGAGAAACACAGTAAGAGTGTGATAGAGTAAAAAAGAAAAAGAAGACATTTTTCTTTGCTCAAGTTACACATAAGGAAGATAAATTGGTGGAGGTCTCATGGAGTTTTTGAGTGCTACAACCATGGAGAGTTAGAGTATTCAGAGGAAGATTTTGCTACTGGCTTTGTGATGAGATTGTATTTACTACTTATTGTGGACTCAAGTTTAGCATAAACTTGATAGTTGTAATCTCTATTTCATAATGGATATTTTTCGAAGCTGTCCCGTGGTTTTTCCCTCTACACTGAATGATTTTCCACGTAAGATTTTGTGTTCTTGTGTGATTGTGTTTATGTGGTGCTTGCTGAAATTTTTTTTGCTTCCATAATATTACTATTGCTTGGTAATTATATATTTTAATTCACACATAGACAAAGAGGGGATTAGGATTTTTCCCCAACAATTTGAGCCCATACATATATTATCCTAAATTCAGTGGACAATAGCAAATGAGAAGAGAGAGAAAAAAATAATTAAAAAATCATTTTCACAAGCAAGATGGTATATTTACGCATCTATATACCCACTGATATGGACAATTTTTGGACCAAAATGTGTATATCTTACCACTTTTTCTAACTCATCAATGTGAATGCTCGGCAATACCATTTTGTCCCATAAGGAAATTGAATCCAATTTCTTAATCATCGCGTATATTTATGCCACATACTCTTCTTTGACTTTGCTATGGGCATGCATGGTTTAGGTTATTTGAATTCAATAATTAATGGTTAATTTACCACCGTGCACCTTTGGTGTGGTGGTCACTCCACAAGTATAAATGCTTGTGGGGTGTGGGGGGCAAGTGCTGGGGTTCAAGTCTCTAGGAGGGAGTTTCACACACATATATACTTAGATTAGACTAGGGTAGAAATTCTATCTTGTATAAATAATAATAATAATAATAATAATTAATGGTTGATTTCGATAGTTCCTAGTCAAGTCTGATGTCCCATAATTTTGAGATTATTGTTTGATTTGTGTTGGCTTTCTTTGTTTCTTTTTAGAAGTATTTTTGACATTTGTTAAATATGGTGATTTTAATTTCGGTAGCAAATATCAAATTAGGTTAAGATTTCCTCAATTGAATGATGAATGTAAATGTTGGGTTATATCTTCAAGGAAATACTTAGGTAATCCATTATCCAAGAGCTGACCTTGTAGTACTGGCCAATAAGAAAATAAACACATCATTAAAATGTGTTTACATAAGCTTTTGTGCCACCTCAGCCCAATACAACCTATCAAATTTAACGTCTTTTCAGCATAAAACTTTTCAAATATACCAAGGATCTTATAACTAAATTGACACCTCCCCATATACAAAGTGATTGGAGTTGGAGAGAAAATGGCTTGAATTGCGAGATTAGTTGCATGACATTACTATCTCTCTCTCTCTCAAAAAAAAAAAAAAATCAAATATCTAACCTTTTCAAACTTTTCATTTTTCCGGAATATGCCATGCCATCACCCTCAACTCGCCACATTCCTTTGTTCTCGTCTTCTTCTTCTTTGTGTGTGTCTATTTATATATATATATATATATATATATATATATATATATATATATTTGTTTGTTTAGTCCAATCTCCATTAATTCTCCCTCTAACCAGAATTCACATTTTGTCTATGCCCCTATCCCATTGACAAAGTCGACCCTAACCCCTTCAAAGAGGACCTTAGTGAGGTTGACGTGATTCAGTTTTTTGGGTCTATTGGTCTGCCTGTGATATAAAAACGAAGCATAGTACAACTGAACGCCTATGATGTCCCAAGATTGGATGTGTGGTAGCTCACGGAACCAGGATTCAAACTTAGGAGGGTCGAAGTTCTTTGTTCAAAGATTTTAAAAAATTGAAATATCAATATTAGAGGCTGTCAACAATGCATTATTAGCATTAATTTTTTAATTATTTGTATTTTTTATTTTGAAAAAAAAAATCAGAAATGACAATTTATAATCAAGAGTTTTGTAAATTGTGATTTACAACTATGTTTTTTGTTGGCTTTAATTCCATGTCAAATTTGATTGTAATTATGTTCAATCATTTCCCTACATTTTTGTGGGATTTAATGTAAGGGTTGTGTGTGAGAGTTTGGTGAAGATTCTGTGAAAATGAAGATTTCACGACTAGCTCGCGAGTGCCAACTTGCGAAATAGGCCACGTGAGAAACACATGCTGGAATTTGAAGAGTCTTTAAAAGACTGGGTTTCACAAGTCATTCGCGACTTAGGCCAAGTCGCGAGTGAAATATTCAAACATTATGTCGTACCATTCATGAAAATCAAAATCTCGTAGTTCAAATATCAAAAACACGTAGTTCAATATTCAAATATTGTAATTTCATTTCTTTATTAATGAAAATGATGGGGATGTTACTTTGATCAAAAAAGAAGAAAATAGCAATTAGAGGAAAGCTGATCAAGAAGTAAATAGAGAGCATAGAAAAGCAAGTCAACAGAATTGTACTGTACCATGAGCAATAAGGCTTGTAAGTCTTAACCCAACGTAGCAGTAAGTCAATAACAAAGAAAAAGTCTTTTGCTAGGAAACTTGGGAGGCTAGCTAGCCACAAAATATATGGTCTCAATCTACTATTCACAATCAAATGACATGAAGTTAATAATTATGATTGAGCGGGAGATGTGTGATAAAAGCACCATTTTTCTACCAAATATTAAAAGCAGTTTATCAGGGACGGAACCAGGATTCAAATTTAGGGGGTCAAAGTTATTTGTTCAAAAATTTTAAAAAATTGAAATATCAATACTAGAGGTTGACAACAATGCATTATTAGCATCAATTTTTTAATTATTTGTATTTTTTATTTTGAAAAAAAAATCACAAATGACAATTTATAATCAAGAGTTTTGTAAGTCAATTGGCACGTCCTAATACTTTCAAGGTCTGACCAAGAATAGTTTGATTTTTTATTCTATCAACATTATAAATTTTAAAAAAAAATAGATATATATATATATATATATATATATGTACTCTTTTCACATGCTTCAATAACTAATAACTTCATAATGCTATATGTATAGTTAAAAGATTCTTAAAAATAGAAAAGTACAAAAAACTATAGTTAAAAGTTCAAATCTATGTCAAGCATTATATTAATAAAATAGCCAAAATAATGGTTAATAATATCATGTATTAGTATTTAGTGTAAAAAAGGGTAAGACAATTATTGGTGTCTTGGTAAGGTTGAGAATTTTTCCTTTGAAAAATTTCAAGTTTGAAAAAATAGTAAAGAAAAAAGATCTATTAAACAATCACATGATAATGGATGGTAACTTTGAGTTTTTAACTAAGTAAATAATAAAGCTTTTCCCGTCATTATATTAATTTAGTTAAATCACAAATGCATGCCAAGTGTGTCCCAAAGTTAACTAATCTCACACATGCATGCCAAGTGTGTCCCAAAGTTAATAAAACATTAAAAAAAAAAAAAAATCTACCATTCAAAAAATAGATAATTTTTTTTTTCCACTGATGAGTTAAAGACACCAACTGATCCAAGTTATTGGTGATTAACTAGTGTGTAGATGGAGCGATCAACAATATAAGAGTTGTCTCTGTGTTTATGAGGTGAAGTCATTTGAGAGATGCATAGAGCTCTCAAATGAGAAGGAGAAATTAGGTACAAGCTATTGGGGTTTTTCTGATTTGTTTTGCTAGGATTTGTAATTGATTTGTTGTTATTGTTTTTGCTTAGACCATATTTATGATTTGTCCAAAGATTTTTCTTATTATCTGGGTATGTGTTTTTTGAAAAAAAGATTTTTTCTTGTTATCTATTTTTGAGATTTATGGGTCATCTTGTCAATTTTTTGGGGGAGGGGGGCCAAGTATATAAATTTTAGAGCTTAAAGTAAATTTTTTTGTGTAAATATATATACTATAAGATTTTTTTTCAAAGGCTTGGGGGGGGGGGGGGGGGGGGGGGGGCACCATGGCCTCCCTCAGCCCTAAAGCAATTTTGTCCCTGGGTAGCTGAGTTGGGTGCACTTGGCCAATATAGATGACCATCTTTCTTGGCTAGCATTGCATTGTTAATGACTTAATGCTCTTTAGTAGGAATGTCCATTGGACAGCTCATAAACCGGCCCAATGAGGCTTTTTTTTGTTGGGGGGGGGGGGGGGGCAATAAAATTGGGCCTCTTTCCATTTATAATCTCTTGGATTTAATGTGACTGTAAATTGCGGAAGTGAGTAGAGTGGTATTTTTTTTTTTTTTTTTTTTCATAATAGCATCTTACCCGTTGGATTTAAGCCTGCAAGTAGAAGAATTGATGCAATATAACTGTAATCTCAACCCCACGAGAGCACTAGAGTCATTCAGCATTGAACTGAGAGCGTGCGATATTTCCTAAACACTTTCTATTGTGAGATTCAAACTTAATACCTCCACCCTAAGCCAATTGTGAATAAGCCCAATAATCACTAGATCACCACCCACAATTAAAGGATTGTATGCTTTCTCCAAAAGTGGCAAATATTTATTTGCTTTTCCACTTTAAAAAAATTATTTTGCCTACAATGTTTATTTTACATTCCACTATTTATGTAAATTGATAATTGGCCTTAAAGATATACTTGACATAAATGCTATATCCTTTTAAATAAGAGATAATAAATAATAAAGAAATAAAACTGATCTTTAAATTTCAAAATACAAATAGAGATTATGTCTCCTTATTCTTTCTATGGATAGTTTGATTGGGCCTAAGTTTTGAATGGACAGTTCTGGAGACATTGATAAATTTCAGAGAGCTCCAAGCACCGGGGCCCAAGAACTCGCTAAGCTTCACAAGCCTATGATGGTACAAGCTGGGCTCATTTGGTGCAACTGTGACTAACTCACTTTTTATTTCTTTGTTCAATGATATAATTCTATAGGAAGAGTCAATTCTACAGAGCTGGCTACAAGGATCTCGATTTGCTAATTCTGAACATTGGCAAATGGCAAGGCCTCGATCAGGTTTTGGATTTGGACACCAAACTACCTACTTATTAGTGAAACAGCTTTCTAGCCATTTGGGCTAATACCCAATCTTTATGGTTGAATAGTAACTTAGGCCTGTCAAGGCTTGAAATGCAAAGTCAAAACCTCAATGCAAATTTGCCTATATTAGATGGGCAAAAGTTCCAGTTTAGTGCACTAAATAACAAACAAGAGCGACACTTTATCATTTTTGGACACATAATGTACTTGTGTCATGTTTAATACTAAATAACACACGAGAGCAACACACGATTATATTTGGACACATGTCATATCTATATCATATTTAATACTTTAGTGCATTGGACGCAAATCAAACCCTTCTTATCTCAAAAATGAGAAAAATGGGTTTGAAACATTTTTTATTGTTCAATCACATATATAACATGCATGTAAGTCTTACACTTCTCACCAAACTTGCACCATCTTACTAACTCATCAAAGAAGGCATTCCATCCCACAATGATTCTTACCTTACCAATTTTTATTAATCTCAAGTGGGTTAAACAAGTCTCAATAGGATTAGAGCATGTTTCTCATGTTAAGTATCAATAGGAGTTTTTAGAAGTAGAGCAATAGTTCATTTTATTTTATTGTTTTGCTAAATCAATAGTTAAATTATTTGAATTCACCATTTGAAGTGTTGGAATAATTGTTAAACGATTAATTCATATTTGTCTAAAAAAAGGCAATATTTCCCATCAAGTATAGGCATTTTATTTGCCTAGAGGATTGAAATTGAATTAAGCTCACATGTATTGTATGTGAAACAAACCAATTAGTCCTATTATATTTAAATTCATAATTTAGATCACCTATAACACGTGGCATTCGCTGTATGGTAGGACCAACGAACTTTGTACAAAAGCAAAGAATTCAAGACAAAATGTGCACAATAATCAAACCCTTGCTTGCAAGATTAATCCACACATTATTAGATAATGGGGCACGTGTTTTAGTTTGGATGTCTTTCAAAAATGATATAATTTACACTTTTTATTTTGCCTAGATTTTGATAACATATTGAACCCACCGGCCAACACTAAATTATGTAGCAAGAAAGTTTGAATAAGCTAGAAAATTTAGTTGCAGCAACAGTCTCCTTAGCCTTATACATAGCCTTAAGAACCAAATTAAACGACGCGGTGTTAGGCACAACTTCATAATCCTCCATCTAAGCCACGAGATCAAGCAACTCGGCCGCCGAAGCATTGGTCATCAAATTAGCCCTCAAGTAATTGTTGTAAACCCCCACATCGAGCTTATTCAGCTTCCCAGCCCGATCCAAGGACCGAATCCAAAACTCAAACAACTGCTTCATCTCGCCCCAGCGTTGTGAAGCCATCCAATTGGTGAACAAGTTCATAATGCCCTCGACATCTAGGGTTTGGGAGAGAGCTTGGATGCGAGAGTTCAGGGATTGCGCGAGAAACCCCAAGGGCATGAGGGACTAAGTCAGGGATAACAAGTTGGGCGAGTTGGCGATTGGGCTGCGCCAGTTCTTGTTGTAGAGTGGGCTACCTGAAGCTGGGTTTGGAGGTAGAGGTGTTGCTGGTGGTGGCGGCGGTGGCGAGGGTGAGTTGACTCGACAAGTTGGGGTTCTTGGGAGAGAAATGTGAAGGTGGTGATGGATTTGGTGGTGGGGGATTTGAAGAGGGTTCGGGTTCGGGTTCAAGTTAGGATCGCCATTTGAGAAGCCATTGATGAGAGAGAGAGAGAGAGGGTTTAAGGGTTTAAGGTTTCAGTTTGTGAGTGTTTTCATTTCAATTTTCAAACCAGTTTGAGATGTTTGGTTTTTGTTTTAGGGTTTTTGAGATTTCTTTAGTTTTGTTATGTGTGAGTGAGTGAGAGTGACAAAATGAGAGACTGAGAGAGATTATCGGATGGGGGTGATATGGTAATTTTGTGTGTGATAAGGGGTATTTTGGATATTACGAGGAAATGGAGGGTCCGTTGAAAAACAGCTTATTTAGCTAAAACTGAAAACTTTTTGCCGAAAGAGTAGACTTTTGTGGTGCTTAATTGCTAAATTTTTGGCACCATTAATTAATGTTGATGCTCTTAGTGAAATATCCAATCTTTATGGTTGACCAATAACTTAGGCCACAGTCAAGGCTCGCAAATTTCAATGCAAGTCAAAACCTCAATGCAAATCTGCTTATATTAGAGCATTCGTATTAGTCTTTGCAAAATTTTCTATCTATTTAAGCATAAAAACTCACTTTTTCTGTTTTACACAACCACTTTTCAAAACACTCTATATCAGATTATCTATTTTGCACCACATTTCATTTAAGTATTAATTTTTATTTATTGTTCTCCCAAATAATTTCTCTCCCCTCCTCAGCCAAAAACCAGCCCCAATTTGCACACATACCACCCCTTCTAGGATAAAACAGAGACTCCAACTCTAAATCAACCTCTATAATTGATAAAAATGCAACCAGTTCTTATCTCAAATTCATATTAAGGATAAAGATAACTTCAGATGATGTATTTCAAATATTTGTTTTCAAATAATTTGTTGCGTACGTTCTCACAACCCTACCAACCAAAATTTCATGCAAAACCCAAAAGCCATCTCAAAAATCAAATCTTACACAAAATTTCCAACAAAGCTTAAATAAAACCCAACTTCTCAAATATCAAAACGTAAAACCCATCTTTTTATGATTCTCAAATTTCAAAACCCAGCTTCTACGTTTCCAACAAAACCCAAAACACAACAAAATTTCCAATAAATCGTACCCAAAACCCAACAATTTGAGGTTATATACTATGACAAAGAGAGAAACTGCAAACTCTAAAGGTCACTCATACACCTAAATTACCACATCTGAACTTCCACACACACCAAAACTCCATCTATGAACCAGAAAATTTTAGAAACCCAAGAATGAAGATGATAAAATATTTTAGTGTGATCTCCAACTCCAAGCCTAGAGAAGCAAAATCAAGGAGACGATCTTTCAAAGATAGGCATAGATGATTGTTGCTTAGACAAAGAGAGAGTGTGTGTGAGATCGAGAAAGAAGAGGCTTTGGAGCTAGAGGTAGGGCTGTCCACGGGTCGAGTCGGATCGGGTTTGGAGCTGACTCGTACTCGACCCGTTGGAGTCGGGTGACTAAAAATTAAACCCGTACTCGACCAAACATACGGGTCGGACCAGACGTTTCGGGTCATCGGTTGGGCGGGTTGGAACCGTCGGTTTGGCGGGTCTGAAATACAGATAAGGTAACAAAATATATAAAACAAATTATCAATAAAATATATCAAACAAATGATTTATTTTAAGTTTGGGTTTTAATTTTTTTAGTTAATGTTTTGAGTTTGCTAAGTGAATTGATAACTCAAATCTATGACTAAACAAATCCAATCAATAACTATAAAATTTTTTTTTTAGATAAAAGATAGGAATATTATTAAAAGAGAAAAAGAGTTTACATAGAAAAAGTTTACAAGGAGAGGCCCATTTTCAAAAACAATACAACCCACCTAAAAAATATCCCCATGCCAGCAAAATGAAAAAGGAAACTGCTAAAGCCGTGCCAGCAATCAACTATAAGGAAGACCACCACTAGTCTCTTCTTAGGAGCTTCGTTGTGTTGCCATAAGGCGTTGGTACTCCGTCAGTAAGACAATAGAGGTAGATACACGGTGTAAAGATAGTGAGGTAGAGACACGATGATGAAGGCGCAACTGGAGAAAGAGACGCTCAACACTGGAGAGAGCTTGAAAAGTAAGAAGTGAAAAGTGGAACTAAAGAAAAGAGGTGAGAGATCCGGAATTTTTTATTTTTAGTTTGAGTTGATGTTTTTATTTTACGTGCAAGCCAGCTGTATACAACCTGCCTAGAAACTAATGAGATGAAAAAAATAATAATTTTTGAAGATAGGTGGTAGATTTTCTACCAATGAGAGAAAGACATGTGTTGGGAAAATTTTTAAACCTTATCACTCTGCCTTAAAATCGGTGAGGGCTGAAAAAAATATAATTTTTGAAAGATAAGGTGGTAGATTCTCTACCAATGAGAGGAAGACACATGGAGGGAGAGAAATTTTAAAAACATTTCAAATGCACTTCGGGTGGTCGGTTTATACGGGTGTCTGATTCTTCAACTTGCCACCCGAACCGAAATTTCGGTTTTCAAAGAAAGTAGACCCGTATCCGACCGACCAGGCCATTTGGATCCACCCGTTGGGCTTCAGTTCGGTCGGATTCGGTCGGTTTGATCGGGTCTCTGGCCCGTTGGACAGCCCTAGCTAGAGGAAAAGAGAGAGAAGTTGAGAACAGTCTGACTTGGTGAGAGAAAAAAGAATAAAAAAGTTCAAAGTGAAATGCAAAGCTACAGTAGCCGTGTAAATATATACAGTTACTGTAGCAACAATGAAAATTTGCACAAGTTTAGCTCCACTAACGTGGGTTAATTTTTGGGTAAAATGTGTAAAATTGTTTGTTTTTTCTATTTTGGAAGGACTAATGCGGTTGCTTTTAGATGGGCAAACTTTCTTATTTATTTTTTTCACATACAAACAATAAATAAGAAATTTTGACAAACTCTTTTTATATTTCTTTCAATACAACAAAGAAACACAAACTAGTAACTTTAACAATTTATTACTCTAATAATTTCACAAAAGGACAATAAAAATTGGATACCTTGGTCCAAAGATCATCCTTGAGTTCACCTGTCATATATAAAATATGAATAAAATTAATGACTTATAAAATAATTAAATATAAAAAGTTTTAAGAATAAAATATAACATGATAGGTAAAGAAAAATAATAAATCGCACACAAAAAATCTGTAATAAACTTACCCAAAAAAATACTTTATTTTAGTTCTAAATCTAATACCAAAAATATTTATATTCAAGAAATGTAACTTAAGTTGGAGAGTAATATTATTAATATTTTCATTTACAATAAAGAAAATTTTAAAAGTTTGAAATATAACTATTCTATAAATGGTTTAAATAATAACTTAAAATTTAAAATAAAAGGAAATTAGGGGCGGGGTTTCTTTAGAAGAAGAAGAAGAAGAAGAAATGGGTACTTGTGTAACCCTCAGTCAATCCTACCCTACTTGCTTGAGTGGTCGGGTCAAATACAAGGTTTCCTATTTATTCTTGTTTTTATCCACTGAATTTGAATGAACTAATGGATTCAGTTCAGATTTTGCTGGATCTACTTTTCAATACTTTTTTTTTTCATTGAAACTTATATAGACCATGTCGGTTTAATGATATGGAATAATTGTTCAATTCAGTTGTACTAAGATGATCAATGTGGTACTCTTCTTAGATGAATAGTGGTTCATTCAGAAAAAAAAAAAATGAATAGTGGTTCATGCTAATTAAATTCATTGTGAGATCCACTATTTATATGAGAGGAAAGAGCATCACCTTGTTATACTTCAAGTGTATAAAATAATTTTCCCTATGGGGAATGTAAATACTGGTTTGAATTTCCTTTGAATTATTTTTGTAATATTTCATTTTTCGTTTATTTTTATCATATTTTAAAAGGGGAAAAAAGTGTAACTATATAGAAATGCATAGTTGTGGAAGTCATACCTCTATCTTGCATCCATTCTAGAAATAGACAAGCCATTTACTGAATAGTTTTCTGACATTTTTCTCTGTAAATCTTCATTATTGACGTTGCTTCCCGTGAAAAATGCTGGCTTTTTAAGAATTGGAAGTGGCATAGTTTCATTTTCAAGCATAGAAATAACTTCTAGAATTGTAGGTCTGTCCGCCGCACTATCTTCTAAACATGAGAGAGCCACGTGAATGAATCTTAGCAATTGGTGCGTAGGACATGAATCTTTTAAAGTTGGATCCATTATGTCTTTCCCAGCATCTCTTTGCCACAACTCCCATGCCTTAAATAGGCATCATTTGTATCAAAATTTAATTTTGGAAAGAGAAAAAAGAAAATGGTGAAGAAGATAGCTAAATCTGTAATAAGCTTCAAAAACCTACATATCCTACGAGGTTCAGTGGGCCATTAACATTATAGAAGCTATTGTTCTTCTTTCTACTCATAATTTCAAGTATTAAAACACCAAAGCTAAAGACATCAAAATTTTCAAAGAAAATACCCTCCATGGCATACTCAGGGGACATGTAACCACTAAGACAAAAACCAATGGATTAGTTGAGTTGTAAGAACAACTAATTCATCTAACTACCAAAATAAACAAGGTTGAGTTGTAAGAACAACTAATTCATATAACTACCAAAATAAACAAGTTTTAACTTACTATGTCCCGACAATTCTATTAGTATTTGCTTCCAATCCATCACGCTTGAAAATTCTTGCCATACCAAAATCAGATATTTTGGCACACATGTTTTCGTCTAGCAAAATGTTACTAGCTTTCAAATCTCTATGTATTACTTTTAACCTTGAGTGTCTGTGAAGGTAAAGTAGTCCTTGAGCAATCCCTTCAATGATATTGACTCCTTTTTTCCAATCCAATAGATAATTTTTAGTTGGATCTATCTTACAAGGAATAGTGAACTATGATAATTTCATTATACTCATGAATAAATTGATGATATATTCAATGAAAAATATGTAAAATTGCATAAGAATAAAGTGAGAATAATGCTAACCAAAGAGAAAGGAATCCAAACTTTTGTCGGGCATGAACTCATAAATCAACATCTTTTCTTCTCCTTGAAAGCAGCATCCAAGGAGTCTGACAAGATTCATGTGTTGGAGTTTAGCTATAAGAATAAGCTCATTTTTGAACTCCACTAATCCTTGTCCGGAATTTCTTGACAACCTTTTTATTGCTATTTCTCGCCCCTTAGGTAATGCTCCCTTTAGTTTATACAACATAGATTAGTCAACATTGTCAATCATAAGCTAATAATTAAACATCCTAATAAGTTTTTTTTTTTTTTTTTTTTTCTTCTAGAAACATACCTTATAAACTGGTCCAAAACCACCTTCTCCAAGCTTAGTGTCAGGTGAGAAGTAATTTGTAGCTGCTGCAATACATGCAAAGCTGAACACTTTTATGTTATGTCTTGCATTTCTGTCTTTTTCAAGCTCAACTACATCTAATAATCTATCAGGTGTTGTGAGCTCAAGTAGTTGTTTCTCTTCACTGCTTTCAACGTCAACTGTTTTGTTATGTAATATCAAAGTATACTAGTCATTCACAAAATTGTGCACAAAGTTTTGAACACAATGCAGAAAAAATAAATAAATAAATTATTATTTGTGATTATATACCTCGTCGTCGATATCTCCTCCATAAGCGCCCAAGAAAAGCACAAGTATAGCAGTTACGATAACTGGTGCAATCCATTTCTTATTTTTTTTATCATCTGTTTATATGTACAAATAAAATCATATTTATTTTCCTTTCATGATAAGATCATGTATTATGTATGGCGTCTCACAGTCTCTGTTTGTTTGGACAAAAGTTATAGTCGTTGAACATGTAAAAGAAGAAAAAAAATTATCAAAGGTGATGAAGAGCAAATCGTCAGTCTTGTAGGTTCATCCAGATGGAGCCGTATCTTCGTCGGTGTTACTGTGAAACTGGTAAGATAGCTCCCTTAAGGTGGACACCGGTGTGGTGCCTGCCATAACGTCTCTGATGCCAAAGTCAGTATAAGAGAACTTTGAGGAAATAACAAAGTATCAGAATAACTAGAAATGCTTTGAGGTGTGTCTGTGTACCTTGTGTTGGTGTTGTGAGGGCTTTATATATGCTCCCACAGCCCCTAGCCGTTGTGGTTGTTAATGTGGTTTTAATGTCTCTTTTGATAACGTCTCATGCTTAGTAATGTGTGCCTTAATGAGGCATCCAACGGTCTGTACAGCTGGTCTTGTAACCACTCGAGACATTATTGGATGTATTGAATGGTTTTGTTACCTTCGTTAGTGATATGGACATGTGGTTAGTTCGTCTTAGAGGACAGCCTCGTCGGTCTCAATGAGGTCGTCCAAGAAAGGTGAGTTCGTCAGTCCCATCAAATGGTGAGTTCATCAATCCCATCAAAAGGGTTACAGAAGATTCCAATATTTGATTACAAAATTCACTAGAAGCAATAGGTATAATAACCAACTTAGCCTTTTTTTTTTTTTTTTGGGGTAAACAACCTACATACATACAAAACCTCGTCTGCAAACTCTTCCACATGAACTTTCTCTATGAATGAACCTCGTCTGCAATATCTTGGACTTGTAATAATCAATAACGACGACTAATTGTCGAAGAACTAACTCTGTGGTTGCAAAGAATTAACAGTTCAGCCGTTCAAGCTCAAGGCAAGAAACTCTCAAAAGGTAATTCTGAACGCTAAGAGAAACACTCAAAGGAGAGGAATTTGGACCTCTTTGGCTAAAGGAAATTTGGCTCTTAAATTTTCTTATGTAAGGCCAATAATCTAAAACATAACAAAGGGAAAAATCTATGGCTTTCCTTAAGCTAGTTGATTTAGGACAAAGTTCTCCACCAAACTATGTTTGGATCAATCTCCTCTAATTCACTACGTAATGATTCATAAGATTATTCATGTTTATTGTTCAAACAAGTCACATAAATTAAAAATATCATGTGACTAAAAATACATATTTTTTAATAGAAAAGACTATTAATATACATGAGTGATCTTTTCAATTACCACATTATTTTTCCCTAAACCATTTTGAAGGTAAATTTATTTCGTCCAATTGGGCATAGTTTCCCTTTTAAAGGAATACAATTCAACATTTACACTAAGCAGTCAGTAATAATTTGATGTTCATATGCATGTTAGAGTGAACTTATTTTTTAACTTCCCTTGTCAAAATGCAAAACCAACCCTAGATTTTGGATTACTTGCTAACCCACTAAGCTTTCTATTCTTTCTTCGTTTACTGAGTTTTTCAAATTCGTAAAATTGACTCTTGAACTAACTTCCATTTGCTATCAATGATGGAATTGAAATGCAGATACCATTTTATAATATAAAATTCATTTTTAAATAAAAAATTCAATTTGAATATTAATCTAATAAAATATTATATTGAATTTCGGTTCCCTAAAACCTTTTGGTTCTTCCAACTCCCAAAAACTCTCTAAGCTGACAGCGGTGAAGAGGAGGTGAAAAACGGAGGTGAAAAGCGGACAACATCAATAATGAAGGAAGCAAGGAGAGTGCAGTGTTGTCTAAAACCTTGGTATTAAGAGAGGTGCTAGTGGATTTGATGAGGGAGTCATAGTCGGAAACCTTGATAGGGATGGCCAAGGCAATGAGTACATCGACGGCCTTGAAAGAGGTGTTTTGGAGGGAGTAGCAATTTTGATAAAAGGTGGTGGATCTAATCTGTTTGGTTGAGAAAGTGTGGGAAAGTAGTGAAATAGAATTTTATTTAATTTTAATATACCATTTTTTTTAATTGCTGAGTTAAAATTCCAAATTACTATTATATTAATATATATAATTTTATCATAAAGGGATCACCAGGAATGCATGCGACAAACTTATGCCACTGAAATCAACGGAAGCAAGTCTCACTACTTACGAGTATGGATACCTAAAAACAGTGAAAGATTAATTTGCAACTAACCCAATGCCCAAGAAGTGTATACATTTTGGCCTTTAAACATAAATTTGTTTTGACTAATGGTGTTAGAACATATTTCACGAACATGGTTATATGAAGTCATGACCTCGTCACTGTGATATTGCAATTAAAATTACAATATAAACATTATAGATATAACTAAGATAATTGTAGTTTCAGGTAAAGCATTATTTCAACTCTTAACCTTTATTTGAAGGATCCTCTTTCGTTAGAACATATTTTAAAATTGAACGAGAACGTCCATCATCAGGATCGAATGTCAAATTTCCTTCCCAATACAAGCATCCAGTTCCTTCGTCTCCATTATAGCCCAGACAGTCACAGTTATTCCAACAAAGAGCTCTACAATCAGCAGGACCAATGGTTGTTCTGTTATCAGAAACACCGCCTACAAGTTGTGGTAGACCATCAGGACCCATACGTGTAAAGAATCCAGATTTTTGCTCAAACGTTTGGCGACCCATAAGCCTGCACTCTGGTTGATTCCATGTCTCGCATCCTTCAGCTTCCATACCGTAACCATAGCAAAAATTCATCTTCATAATTGAAATACTTCTATCCATTATTGGGCCCCAATATTGTAACTGCCATGCCGATCTTTCTTGATCCAACGAGTCAAATTCAGTGTCAAGAGAATAAGTGAAGTACTGCC
Organism: Quercus lobata; assembly: GCF_001633185.2. Taxonomy (NCBI): domain Eukaryota; kingdom Viridiplantae; phylum Streptophyta; class Magnoliopsida; order Fagales; family Fagaceae; genus Quercus; species Quercus lobata. Next base: position 72,073,251 of record NC_044906.1, on the reverse strand, counting down.
CTTCTGCATCCGTATTGATAATGTAATCCTGACCTTTGGTGGGGTGAATATATTCAAACAAGGATACATTCTTCGAGCTGCTCAGCTGCAGACCGCTACTCCAATAAGGTACCCCTCGCCGCTTGATAACCAATCTCCTTGTCTTGGGTTCCCACCCGAGTGTGAAGGCTCCTGATGCCGGATCGTTAAGTGCCAACCATGAAGTAAGAGACCAATTTTCGACCAGTTTTGTGATTGACACCCAATTTCATCCCAGGCAGAAGCGTGTCAGTGGGATCATCGAAGCTTTCCCACAAGCTCCTCCAATAGAGCCATTGGAGTTCACTTCTGATACTACTAAGTTGCCAGTATCTAGTAGAGTAACACTAGTGTTTTCAGTTTCACCGCCAGAATATATTACAAAAGTATCACCTCCAAATCCACTGGAATTGGTCATCAACTTTCCCAGATGGTCAAAGGTAAGAAACGCTCTTGAATCATTTGAAAAAGGTCTGTTTCGGTTGGCGATCCATACTGATCTGTTTTGCTCATAATTTGTGAACCAAATGCCCAAATAACTGTTACTTTTGTTGTCGTCATAATCAGAAGTTAGGCTGAAGAATCCCAAGGTGAACCTCTGTTTGGCAGAAACGAGGTACTGGGAAGAATTAAGAACATCGCCTTGCTTTAGCGTGTCTAAGGCCGCTGACGAACCCCACAAGGACGACATGATAATTATAAGCAATATAGTTGGATTGAAGAGCCTTTCCTTGCTAGCCATTGTTGTACACAGCACTGCTTAACGCTAAACCGTGTAACAAATCTAAAAGTGAATTATTGGTGATTTGAGCCCATACATATGTATTATCCTAAATTCAGTGGACAATAGCAGATGGGAAGAAACAGAAAAAAATAAAATAAAATAAAAAATCATTTATACAAGCAAGATTGTATATTCCCACATCTTTTTTTTTTTTGAGAATCCACATCAGAAGATTTTATTCAGCTAAGGCTATGAAAATCAGCCTGAAGTACATTTGCAATCTCTGGTGGTACATCTTCCATCCAGACTTGTAATGACGAAAAAGAAAGTGCCCGCCTCGCAATCGAGTGAGCTACAGTATTACAATGCCTCCTTACATGAGAAAAAGAAATAATGGAGAACTTAGAGGCTAAGTACTGTATATCCTTGATAATATGACCGAACTGTGCAAGGCTATGAGAGTTTGACTTCAGAGCGTTCATGAGGATCTGTGAATCCCCTTCCAGCACCCCCTTATTGAGACCAGTTTCCAACGCCAACTCCATTGCACGCCTGGCTGCTAAGGCCTCAACCTCAATAGCTGTACTAGGTAGTGGAAGTCGCTGTGCCAAGGAGACCATCACCTCCCCCTTGCTGTCCCTAATCACCACCCCTATTCCGGCCTGGTTTTCATCCTTGAAAAGTGCCCCATCAAAATTAATCTTGTACTGTTGGTGCGCTGGTGGCTGCCACTGCATTGGGGGTCTGTCCATAGCTGCTGTTGCTGCATAATTATGCAGCAAAAATTCTTGTAACCTGTTTCGAGCTAATTGCACCAAGTTTGGTAGATTTTCACCTCTTTTCCCAACCCTCATATCATTCCGTCTCTTCCATACAGCCCATACAACCATAGCAAATAGTTCCGGATCCCTGTTCTCCGCCAAAATGCATCCCATAAGATCAACCATGCTCTTTATTTGCCTTAGACTGCGCTGGTTCCAAGCTTGTACCGAGAGCCAAATTTCCTCCAACTTCGGACAGAGGTATAGAGCATGGAGTGTGTCTTCTTGCTGCATCTTACAGTGATCACAGCGGTCATCATTTAACACCTTTCTTTTAACTAAATTCTGCTTCGTGGGGAGTGAGTTTTTCACAACTCTCCAAACTAGATTTTTGACTTTGCTTGGCACGTTGAGACCCCATATCCCCTTCCACAGTGGCTTGAGCATCAAAGGATCGGACTGACCCGGTTGTTGATTCTGAAATTCCATCTGCAGAAACTTATAACCCGACTTGACTGTGTATGCTCCATTAGCACTGTGAGGCCAAATTAGTTCATCCGGTTGCTCAGTGAGGCAAAGGGGAATGCTTTTCACCAAAGTTGCCTCAAATTCCAGCAAGGTCTCATCAATTAACTCAGTCTTCCAGCATCTTCGTTCTTCATCAATCAAGCTTTGGACTTTTGCTTCAGCCAAAACATCTATCCGTGGAGATAAAACTAGTGCTGAATGTTTTTGTGGCAGCCACCTATCCCCCCAAATATGAGCTGACTTCCCATCTCCAATTCTCCAAATAGCCCCACGTTTAATCACATCTCTCCCTTTAATAATACTCTTCCATGCATAGGATGCCGAGCTTGGACAAGTGGCCTCCATGACTGAACAATTTGGGAAAAACCTCGCTTTAAAAATCCGGTAAAACAGTGAGGATTTATCATGTAGAAGTCTCCAAGTTTGTTTAGCGAGCAAAGCATCATTAAACCGGGACAAGTCCTTGAATCCCATCCCTCCTTGCTCCTTTGGCTTACATAACTCTTCCCACCTTACCCAATGCACCTTTCGACTATCTCCTCGCTGCCCCCAAAAAAATTTCTGAATAAGAGCTTCAATGTCATGGCACAGAGTAACCGGTAGTTTGAAACATGACATAGTGTAGGTAGGTAAAGCTTGAGCCACTGCTTTAATTAAAATTTCTCTCCCCGCTTGTGATAAGAGCTTGCCTTCCCACCCTTGAAGCCTTTTCCAGACTCTTTGCTTAATGTTAGCAAAGCTATCCTTCTTTTTTCGCCCTATGAAGCTTGGCAATCCCAAATACTTCTCATATTGCTTGACCACGGGTACTCCAAGGGCTGCTTGAATTGAAGCTTGCATTTGATGGGAAGTGGACTTGCTAAAAAATAGAGTAGTTTTATCTCTATTTATTTGTTGCCCCGATGCTTGCTCATAAGTGGCTAGGATCTCCAAAAGCTTCTCACACTCATTAATTTTTGCCCTGCAAAAAATAAGGCTGTCATCTGCAAAAAGAAGGTGTGTTAGCTTCGGTGCACTTCTACAAATAGAAACACCCCTTATATCTCCAGTCTCCTCTGCTTTTCTCAACAAGCCATGAAACCCTTCTGTGCATAATAAGAATAAGTAAGGAGACAAAGGATCTCCTTGGCGCAGCCCCCGTGAAGGTGTGATGTGACCATGTGGCTCTCCATTAATTAAAACAGAATAAGTAGCCCTTGAAATACATTGCATCATCAAATTTACCCAAGTGTCTCCAAAACCCATCTTCTTCATCAATTTCTCCATATACAACCACTCCACCCTATCATACGCCTTGCTCATGTCCAGTTTAAGTGCCATATACCCCGTCTCCCCCGAACTATGGTTCCTCATATAATGGAGGGTTTCGAAAGCCACCATAATATTGTCAGAAATCAATCTGTCCTTCACAAAAGCACTTTGTTGTTCCGACACTAGGTTGGGAAGAATTTTTTTCAACCTGTTTGCCAAAACTTTTGAAAAAATTCTGTACAAAACGTTGCTGAGACTTATAGGGCGATATTGTGAAATATATTCAGGACTATGAACTTTAGGGATTAAAGTTATGAAAGAATGACATAAAGATGGAGGGAGATTACTCGAATTAAGGAGATACAGAATATCATCAACCACGTCATTACCCACCAAAGACCAATAATGTTGGTAGAAAATGGGTGGCATTCCATCCGGTCCAGGTGATTTCAGGGGAGCCATCTGCTTAAGAGCTGTCTCTACTTCTTCTTTTTGGAACTCTGCCATCAAATCATTGTTCATATCATCTGTTACAACCCTGGGTATTTGAGCCAAAATCTCATCAAAATTCTCCGGGTTTTGTGAAGTGAAAAGAGCCTGGTAAAACTCCAACACAATCTCCTCCATTCGGCTAGGATTAGTGCACCATTGGCCTTCATTATCATACAACCCCTTGATGTAGTTTTTCCTTCTTCGTTGTGAGGCTTTGCTATGAAAAAACCTCGTATTCCTGTCCCCATCTTTTAGCCATTGCACCTTAGCCCGTTGCCCCCACATCTGTGCCTCTTTATCAAGGAGTACATTTATTTCTTTCTCCAATTTCTTCATCAATAACACCGAACCCCCACTGCAAGCTACTCTCTCGGCTTGAGCTAGTTTTTTCCTCTTTTGTTCCAACTCCCGTCTCACATTCCGGAAACAAGTCTTACTCCATTTGGTTAGGCTTTTCCCGCATTTATCCACTTTTTTTATCACTCTTTCTCCCCTGTGAACGTCTCCGCCCTGCTGCCATACCGCCTCAATTGTTGCCCCACACCCCGGTTCACTCATCCACATCTGCTCAAAACGAAAAGGCCTCTGTTGCTTACAGTCCATTCCCTCCGGATTGATTAACAAGGGCTTATGATCTGAAGTGGTAACATCAAGATGATGAACTTGTGTATCCGGAAACAAAGAAAACCACTCATTGTTAGCCACTGCCCTATCTAATCTCTCCCATACTGTGAAATTTTCATAATGCTTATGCCATGTGAACTTTGATCCCACAAACCCAAGGTCCATAAAACCACACTCATCCAATACATCTCTAAAGGCTTGCATCTGACTATGAGGCCGAGTCCTACCACCCAATTTTTCAGATTGCTTTGTAACTTCATTAAAATCTCCCGCACATAGCCAAGGTGCATGACTTCGTGTTTTCAGATTTCTCAAACGTGCCCAAGCTTCATGTCTGAGTTGTATATCCGGTTCTCCATAAAAACCTGTGAATCTCCACTCCCCTTCCTTATTTTTGCAAATTGTGACATCAATATGGTTCTTTGAAAAAGTCTCTATATTTAAATCAACCTCCTCCTTCCAGTACATCACTAAACCTCCTGATTTATTTCTCCTAGGTGCAATAAATCTATGCTTAAACTTCAAACGATCTTGAATGAAAATTAGCCTAGCTTCATCCGTCCATGTCTCGGCTAAAAACACAACGGAGGGATCTTTTGCCCACACTATTTCTGCAAGCTGATTTTCTGTACGTTGGTTCCCAAGCCCCCGACAGTTCCAACATAAAAGACTCATTGGTTTTGGCGGGGCTGGGAACCAGCCTCCGCCAATCTCTCTTTGTCACCTTTACCAACCCGAGAAACAATTTTCTTTTTTTTTTGTAACTCCGGCTGGCCCCCAGTAGGATGAGCACTCCGCTTTGAACCCACTGCATCTTCCATGATAACATCTGTGCCTGTGGTATACCTCAGCTGACGTTTCCATGTAGCTATATTCCCTGTGTTAAGTTGTGAAGTATCGGCTAGAGCAGATAATGGTGCACGGTTACTGCATGATAGTGTTGCATGTGCTTGAGTGGCCTTCGTGTAAATTTCATTAATTGTCATCGATTCCAAAATATTTTCCTTACCCGTTGGAGAGTTTGATTTGGACTGAAATTCAGTTGCCGTGTCAAATTTGCTCAATTCCCGATTAATCTCCTCTAATTTCTCTTCAAACAACTCAGCAGATAGGCTCCCTTTAATCTGATCCGTATTACCAGCATTGACTTCAATATCCACGTGGGAGTCTGTATGGAAAGGCATGGATTCTACCGGATTTGTCTCCTGAAAATCAGGAGATTTATTTCCTTCCTGATTTGGCGTCTCCTTCTCTTTACCGGACCTGATAATTTCCGGCACCGGACCCCCTCGCCGAATCATCACCCTTGGTTTTTCATGCTGCTTTGCTGTAGTCGGTGTACTTGAACTTGTAGCCGTTTGCTTGTAGAAACCCGGAACAGAGACGGAGCTTCTTTTTGATCGAACAAATGGTAAAGCTCTGATCCATGCACCATACTGTTGGGCTTCAGATGGTAACGTGCCACCACTCTCAATCCACACCTCGCAATCCCGGTCATCGTGTGTGAGATTGCCGCACCAGTAGCACAGGTTTGACAGCCTCTCATATTTAAAAGAAACCCAGATTTCCTTCCCATTTTCCAAAGAAACCACACGGCCCCTGCATAAAGGTTTTGAAATATCCACCTTGACTCTTACTCGAACAAAACCATCTCCCATACTGTCACATTCCTCCGTGTTTCTGTCTACCACACCAGCAGCGCCACAGATCTTTTCTGCCACAGCCCTTGTTCGAAACCGAACTGGTAGTTCGTGTACCTGTATCCAGAAAGTCACCGTATTAAAATCAATCTCTGATACCTCAACCTCTTTGTCGTACCTATGCAGAACCAGAAGGTGCTTATCAAAGCTCCATGGTTCTGTATTAAGAACTTGCTCCAGATCAGTTTTGTTATCGAAAGTAAAGAGCACCACGTGGTCACTCTCCTTTGTCACCCTAAACCCGTTTTTCATCCTCCATATGGGTGTAAATGTTTTGGCAATAGCCTCCACATTCAAAGCCCTCTTAGTGAGAAACTTTGCTGCAAGTACGAACTCTGGTATTGCTTCTTCCTCTGTGATACTAACTTGAGAAACCTCCACGTCCGAGAGAGTAAGACAACTCCAAGACTTAGCTAACTCCTCCATCAATCTGAAAAAGCTAGAAACAGCCGATAGCGAATACAGAACTTAAGAATAGAACAAAGAAAAAAGGTGTTTCCCCACCCCCGAAAGAAAGGAAAAAACCACTAAACCTTGAAGGTAAACCTGTTACCTCAAGGTACAAAGACGCCTTCCAAGGAAGGGACGGCTATTCTACGACCTAGGAGAAGATGGAGAGAACCACCTTTCGCTAGCGAAGAGAAACCATGGTTGTCTATACACCCACGAATATGGACAATTATGGGACCAAAATATCTATATCTTACCACTTTAGCATTTTGTCCCATAAGGAAATTGTATCCAATTTCTTAATCATCGCATATAATTAAGCCACGTACTCTTCTTTGACTTTGCTACGTGCATGCATGGCTTAGGTTATTTGAATTCAATAATTAATGGTTGATTTCAGTAGTTACTAGTCAAGTCTGATGTCCCATAATTTTGAGATTATTGTTTGATTTGTGTTGTCTTTCTTTGTTTCTTTTCAGAAGTATTTTTAACATTTGATAAATAGGGCGATTTTAATTTCAGTAGCAAATATCAAATTAGGTTAAGATTTCCTCAATTGAATGATGAACGTAAATGTTGGGTTATATTTTAAGGGAAATACTTAGGTAATCCGAAAGCTGACCTTGTAGTTCTGGCCAATAAAAAATAAACACATCATTAAAATGTGTTTACATAAGCTTTTGTGCCACTTTAGACCAATACAACCTATCCAATTTAACATCTTTTTAGCATAAAACTTTTTGAATATATCAAGGATCTTGTAATTGAATTGACACATTCTCATGTACAAAGTGATTGGAGTCAGAGAGAAAATGGCTTAAAACTGCGAGGTTAGTAGCATGACGTAACTATCTCTCTCAAAAAAAAAAAAAAAAAAACTTTTCAAATATCTAACCTTTTCAAACTTTTCATTTTTCTGGAATATGCCATGCCATCACTCTCAACTCGCCACATTCCTTCGTCCCCATCTCCTCCTTCTGTGTGTGTGTCTATATATATATATATATATATATATATATATATATATATATATTAGTTCGTTTAGTCCAATCTCTATTAATTCTCCCTCTAACCAAAATTCACATTTTGTCTATGCCCCTATCCCACTGACAGGGTCGACCCTAACCCCTTCAGAGAGGACCTTGGCAAGGTTGACATGATTCAATTTATTGGGTCTACTGGTCTACCTGTGATATTAAAACGAAGCATAGTAGAATTGAACGCAGATGATGTCCCAAGATTGGATGTGTGTTAGTTGAGTTGGGCGCACTTGGCCACTATAGATGACCATCTTTCTTGACTAGCGTTGCATTGTTAATGGCTTAATGCTCTTTAGAGCATTTGCAGCAGTGGAGGTATAATGCTATAATACTATATTTTAACTCCTCAAACCCCAAAATCATACTCACAACAGTGGAGCTAAATCTATAATTTTTAGCTCCATTGCTACAGTGCACATCTATCTATACTGTTCATTAGAGCTAAAAAAAAATATTATTTTATTGAATTTCTCTCTCCTCTACCATTAAAAAAATATTTTCTCTTTCTTTCTTTTTCACTCTCTCTCCGGCTTCTCTTCTTTCTTCCTCTTTCCTCTCATTTTTTTTTCTCCCTCATCTACTCTCTGCTGCCCGTGCCTCTCTACACAAACACAAGCCCTTGCCCAACGCCACCGAAGCCCCAGCCCAGCGCCGGCGTTCTCCACAACTCCACCCCCTCTCTCTTTGCTATCTCATGCCCAGTGCCGACGTGGGTCTCTATCTTGCATTTTCTCTCTCTAGATCTCCACCTCAAAGGCCGAACCTTCGAGCTCCACCCTCTCTCTGCTATCTCATGCCCAGCGCCGATGTGGGTTTGTGTTTGTGTTTTCCGATTTTTTGTGGGCAGTGGGCTTGTGTTTGTGTTTGTGGCAGTGGGCTTGTGTTTTCCGATGTGGCTGTTGTGGGGGCGGCGGTGAAGATAGAGTGAAAGACAAAGAAAGACAAAGCTAAAGTAGAAAAATAAAAATGCAAGTGAAGATAGAGTGAAGATAAAGAGGAGTACGTGTGTGGAGGAGAAAACAAAGAGTTAAAAAGAAAAAAAAAAGAAAAAGAAAAAAGAAACGTGTATTTGGATGAAAATAATAGGAAAAATAAAATAAAGAATAATAAGAAATTAAAATTAAGAAATGTTACCACAATATTTTTGCAATAAATTTTAAGTGATAGGTTATTACTATATTGGTGAGGAAAAAATAATTTTTTTGATGGTGGTGGTTGCGGTGGTGGTGGCGGTTGCGGTGGCGGTGGTGGTAGTGGTTGTGATTATTGTTTATTGTAGAGAATATATTATTCTATCATGTGGCGGGGGCGGAAGAGTTGGCAGTGGTGGAAGAGTCGGTGGCGGCAATAGTGATTGCGGTGGCGGTGGAAGAGTCGATGTCGGTGGTGGTGGCGGCGGTAGTGACAGCGGTAGCGGTTGCGGATGGTTGTGATTGTTGTTTATTGTAGTAGATATATTATTTTATTGTAGGGGATATATTATTTTATTGTGATGTTTATATTATTTTATTGTGTTAAAAGCTAAAATAGATCCACTGCTACAACATGTGTGTAGGTAAAATAGATAAAGTAACTTTTGGTAGAGCTAAAAAGCTAAAATTTTAGCTCCATTGCTGTGGATGCTCTTAGTAGGAATGTCGATCCATTGGACAGCTCATGCACTAGCCCAATGAGGCTTTTTTTATTTTTGGGCAATAGAATTAGGCATCTTTCCATTTATAGTGTGCATTTGGGTTAGGATTAAAAATTAAAATTATTTTACTATTCAGCTTATTTTTGCTACTATTTTATGGGTCCTACTGCACTTTTTGGCATTATTTATGACCCCACTGTACTATTTCAACTAACTTTTACCTTTATCTGTAGTACTTTCAGCAATAATTTTTCAGTTTCAGCAAAATAAGCGATATCCAAACTCACCCATAATCTCTTGGATTTATGATCTATTTAGGATCTGCTTATTTTGTTGAAATTGAAAACTTTTTATTAAAAGTACTATAGATAAAGATAAAAGTTAGCTGAAATAGTACAATGGGACTTATGAATAGTACCTTAAAGTGTAGTGGGACCCATGAATAGTAGCAAAAATAAGCTGAATAGTAAAATAAAATTGGCAAAAATAATCTTTGTCAAATGGACACTTAGCGTGCGTTTGGATAGCGCGTTTTGCAGCGTTAGGTACTGTTCACATGTTTTAAAAGTGGGACCCACAGAACTATTGCAAACAAATGAAGAAAAACGCAGACCCACAGCACAGTGTGAACAGTGTTTTGCTATTTAAAAAATATTTTGCTACAATGTTTTCAACAATAAGTTTTTAGTTTTCAGCAAAATAAGCGGTATCCAAACAGACTCTTAGTGTGCATTTGGCTCCAAATTAAAAACTCAGCTTATTTTACTATTTAACTTATTTTTACTACTATTCATGGGCTTTATTGTACTTTTTGGTACTATTCATGGGTTTCACTGTACTATTTCAACTAATTTTTACCTTTATCTACAGTATTTTCTACAATAAGTTTTCAGTTTGCAGCAAAATAAGCGGTATCCAAACAGACCCTTAATGTGCATTTGGCACCAAATTAAAAAATCAGTTTATTTTACTATTCAACTTATTTTTACTACTATTCATGGGCTCTACTACACTTTTTAGTACTATTCATAGGTCCCACTATATTATTTCAACTAACTTTTACCTTTATCTACAGTATTTTCAACAAAAAGTTTTCAATTTTAGTAAAATATAGCGGATTCCAAACAAACCCTTAATGTGGCTATAAATTGTGAAGGTGAGTGGTTTTTTTTTTTTTCATAATAGCATCCTACCAGTTGGGTTTAAGCCTGCAAGTAAAAGAATCGGTGCGTTTTAACTATAATCTCAACCCTACGAGAGCACTAGAGGCATTTAGCATTGAATTGAGAACATGCAATATTTCCTAAACTCTTTCTATTGCAAGATTCGAACTTAATACTACAGCAAAAGGATTGTACGCTTTCTCCAAAAGTGGCAAATATTTATTTGCTTTGCCACTTTAAAAAAATTATCTTGCCTAAAATCATTTTGCCTACAATGTTTGCTTTACATTCCACTATTTATGTAAACTGATAATTGGCCTTAAAGATATACTTGACGTAAATGGCATATCCTTTTAAATAAGAGATAGTAAATAATAAAGAAATAAAACTGATCTTTAACGATTTCGTCAAAATTAAACAGTATTTTTCTTGTTTAAATTTCAAAAAAACAAATAGAGATTATGTCTCCTTATTCTTTCTTTGGATAGATTGATTGGGCCTAAGTTTTGAATGGACGTTTCTGGAGACATTGATAAATTTCAGACAACTCCAAGCACAGGGGCCCAAGAACTCGCTAAGCTTCATAAGCCTATGATGGTACAGGCTGGGCTTATTTGGTGCAACTTGTGACAAACTCACTTTTTATTTCTTTGTTCATTGATATAATTCTGTTGGAAGAGTCAATTCTACAGAGCTGGCTACAAGCCTACAAGGAACTTGATTTGCTGATTCTGAACATTGGCAAATGGCAAGGCCTCAATCAGGTTTTGAATTTGAATACCCAACTACCTACTTATTAGTGAAACAACTTTCTAGCCATTTGGGCTAATACCCAATCTTTATGGTTAAATAGTAACTTAGGCCTGTCAAGGCTTGAAATGCAATGTCAAAACCTCAATGCAAATCTGCCTATATATTAGATGGACAAAGTTCCAGTTTAGTGCACTAAATAACACACAAGAGTGACATTTATCATTTTTGGACACATAACGTATCTGTGTCATGTTTAACACTAAATAATACATGAGAGCAACACATGATTATATTTGGACATATGTCGTGTCCATGTCATATTCAGCGCTTCAGTGCATTGGACGCAAGTCAAACCCTTCTTATCGCAAAAATGAGAAAAATGGGTTCAAAATACTTCTTATTGTTTGATCACATATATAACATGCCTGTAAGTCTTACACTTCTCACCGAACTTGCACCAACTTACTAACTCATCAAAGAAGGCATTCCATCCCACAATGATTCTTAACTTAGCATTTTTTATTAATCTTAAGTGGGTTCTTACCTTAGCATTTTTTATTAATCTCAAGTGGGTTAAACAAGTATCAATTGGATTAGAGCATGTATCTCACGATTAAATTCATCATTTTTTAAATAGCTTCAATTTTTGGATGTAGAGATAATTTATCAATAAAATTAGAGTATGTCTCTCATGTTAAGTATCAATAGGAGATTTTAGAAGTAGAACAATAGTTTATTTTTATTTTATTTTTTGCTAAATCAATAGTTAAATTATTTGAATTCACCATTTGAAGTGTTGGAATAATTGTTAAACGACTAATTCATGTTTGTCTAAAAAACAGGCAATATTTCCCTTCAAGTATGGGCATTGTATTTTCCTAGAGGATTGAATTAAGTTCACATATATTGTATGTGAAACAAACCAATTAGTCCTATTATATTTAAATTCATAATTTAGATCAACTATAACAGGTGGCATTCGCTGTATGGTAGGACCAAAGATCTTTGTACAAAAGCAAAGAATTCAAGACAAATTGTGCACAATAATCAAACCCTTTCTTGCAAGATTAATCCACACATTATTAGATGATGGGGCACGTGTTTTAGTTTGGATGTCTTTCAAAAATGATATTATTTACACTTTTATTTTTGCCTAGATTTTCATAACATATTGAACCCACCGGCCAACACTAAATTATGTAGCAAGAAAGTTTGAATAAGCTAGAAAATTCATTGAATAGGCTGATCCCAAGTCCCAACAAACCTCTTTGGCCACACTCCCCAAAAGCAAAATTCTCTCTTTTTAAGAATCCCTTTTGTTATGTTTGGACAGAATGTTATGAATTTTTGAGGTAAAGGGAAAATTTTGATTCTTCATAACTTTTATAAGTATGAAAATACACGTTCATGAAGATAAGAGAGGTGAGGAGGGCATCTACCTATAAATGTCTATGTGATCGTGGTCCAATTATTCTCTTTTCTCGGCTGGTAAGGAATTTCAAAACCCCAATCAAACACTTTAGAGAATGATCAATACATAAAGTGATCCAAAAGCAACCACAGAATTTCAAAGAATGGTTCGTAGTGTTTTTCCTTTTGGTTTCCACCAAACTTGTTTGTTTTTTATGGCCCACAAAATAAAAAAGGAAAACTTATCCTCCTCATATTGATAACCAGTTCCTGTGTGGAGTGTGGACTAGTTGATTATGAACTTATTATTAGAGATAATTGGACTTGACCTGTTTAATTCACTGGGTATTACATGACAAATCTTAACATTTGAGAAAATGTTAAAAACTTAGCTTTGATTTTCAAAAATAGCACCATGCCCTTAAAGACTGTTATTTAATCATTACCTAAAGTTTACTTTGAATAAGCATTTGATTCTGAAATTTGTAAAAATAAAATAAAAAATAAAAAAGAGAGAAAGAAAGGGGAAAATTTTTCAGTTACTATTTGTGCTATATATATATATGGATCACAAACCTCTAGGAGAAGAGTGTCATTTTCTAAAACAGAGATAAGTCTCTAACATTTCATCCAAATCTCAAAGAATGTGTATATTGTTCATGGTTTAAGTAGGACTTTATGTTATGTGTTAGAGATGACTAATACCCATTGAATTAGAGATAATTGGACTTCACCTTTTTTTTGGAGGTGATGTCCTGTTTAATTCAATGGGTATTACATGACTAATCTTGACATTTGGGAAAATGTTAAAAACTTGGATTTTATTTTCAAAAATAGCACCATGCCCTTAAAGACTCTTACTTAATCATTACCTAAAGTTTACTTTGAATAAGCATTTGATTCTGAAAGAAAAAAGAGAGAAAGAAATTAAAGGGGAAAAATTTTCAGTTACTATTTGTGCTATATATGGATCACAAACCTTTAGGAGAGGAGTGATATTTTCTAAAAGAGATAAGTCTCTAAAATTTCTCTAAATCTCATGGGATGTATATTGTTAACGGTTTAAGTAGGAATTTATGTTATATATTAGAGGTGTCATGGTCCAAAAAACTTAACTTTAAGGTTAGCCTAGGCTTCTCTAATATATAAACTCTATATTTGGTTTATTGTAAAACACAATTTCAATAACAAAGATATAGCCTTTTAAAAACTTTATCTTATGTACAAAAGTCATTAAGCTGAATTACGTTAAAATCCAGTATCCGTCTTTTACTATTCTCTCCTTCGATATCTTGATCACTCATCAATATTAACATTATTTTATTATCAATGTCAAATGTTTGCTCATTGCTACAAATTGGTAAAGGCTCAAAGGGTGGTGTGGGGTTCATCAATCATCATCACCATCATCATAGATATCACTATAAAGAAGTGAATTTGGTTCTTGATAGAATCATAGAATAAAGAACTATAATATACCCTCTTTTCCTTACTAATCAACAACCTTAAATCATGATCATAACAACCGGTTGTCACATACAGAAATGCAAGGAGGGACATACTTGAGTTTGTATCCAAACTTGTAAATAGCCCCATGAATATATATATATATATATATATATATAGAGAGAGAGAGAGAGAGAAAGTCGAAATCCAAAAAAAAAAGAAAAAAAGAGAGAGAGTCATCTCTAGTTAGAGCAATGCTACATACACAAAAATTCACAATAATTAAGTTACTAAGATTTTATTGATTCTTATCAAAACTCATTATTGATATCATTTTTTTTATTTATCACAGACAAGCTATCACATGAATTGTGCCTGAAGTTTTTTGTCAAATTTTTTATGCATATTCTAATATCAATACCTATTTTACTTGTGGGTATATGCTGACTTGCGTTGCACTGCTTGGCCTAGTGGCAGAGTAGGGTGCCTTGGACCAGTACATGTCTACGTGGGTTTGAGTTTGAGTATGTTTCTAAAAGGCCAAATTGTCTAAAACTACTCAAGAACGGAAGGCCAACCACAAATCAATTAACAAATCAATTTTATAACGTAATATAATGTCTTCGGCTGTGTCGGTTGGCTACGTCGGTTGGCTACCTTTCTTGAAAGATCTATTTTATAGTTCTATACTTACATGCAAAACACACTTTTTTTCCATTTTTTTTCCTCATCACTTTCACATGAATTAATTGATACAAAATTTTTACACACCAATCACAATTTGCTAGCTTGATAAGCTGTGAAACATGATGCGAATGAGTGTCTGAATTCATACCATTCCATAGACTTTTGTTCTTTAGAACAACAAGATCACATCAACATGATTAATAAATATTGAAAATGGCGACAGGATATGTTTTGAAAAGTTGAATATTATTAATGTGCTAAACATCTACATCGAGATGAGTAGATAAAACCCTGAAGTGTCTTGACCCCTTTGTTGTTTGTAATCATACTATTTACATTCATAAGATTTTGATATGTTGTTATTACAAAGATATAAGCACTCTTGATTCCATTGTCCTATAAAATTCCTATTATGATGAGTCAATTTCATACTCTTTTTTCCTTTTTCTTTTTCCAGGAAGAGAAATAGCACCATACTATGATGAAGCTAATGATATTCAAATTTATAAGAGCAAATTTGGATAGTTTTGAATTATATACAGGAGTAGATCTCTATTTTTTTTAAAATTATTATTATAGATATAATAAAAAATTTCAACCTATAGCGTCTGTTCTATGATGATTGATTTTTATCATTAAACTAAAACACTAATTAATTTTTAGTATAAACAAGATTCAATCCACAATGACTTTTTATTCGACAACAAAATTTTTTTATCAATTAAGCTAACCGAGAATGACGGAGTAATATCTACTTTGAAGAAGAATACTCTAAAGATCTTTATAATTGAATGCATAAATTCTTTAATGGTATTGGTGTGTCGAGATTCATAACAGTTGTCTTAATTTATTTGGAAAAATATATGATTGTTTTTTATTTTTAGAAAAGATATAATTTGTTTCTATAACATTCTGAAAGTATAAAGCTCTCTCTTGGGAATAAAATTCGTGTGTGAGGTTTTTGACCTGCTCTAAAGGTTTTATATATGTTGGCCGAATTGTCTAAAAGTTCATGCAAGCTAAGATAGGGTCGGACAGTTCATTATTAGAGAATAAAATGAGAAAGGAAAGAATCCAACAATATACAACATTGCCTTAACAAAAAGACACACTTTGCCATATACTTTTTAATAATTATCTATATGTCAGGTTGTAATTAGATTATTTTTCATTAAGTAACATAATTTATACATGTATCAAGTGGTAATCAAATTGATGTTCACCAAGTACTGGTGGTGACCACATATATAAATGACTTTTTTTTTTTTTTTTTTTTCTAATCGCAAATTAATTAATATTTAAGTTATGGCAAAGTGTGCTTTCTTCCTACAGAGTTACCTAACTTAATGTAAAATACTGCCCAACTTAAATTAAAGTAGTTAGTAGCTGGATTAAACGCTATATTAAAAGGAAATTCATTATCATTTTAATTCAATAATAAAAAATAATTGTCGCGATTCATAATTGAATAACATAAATTCAAATCTTATTATAAATATAATTATAAAGGGTTGATTTAGTAGTTTTTAAGGTTTCATGAAATCCATGAGTTTTGATTTTAAAACTCTAACCTAAATAACCCCCCCCAAAAAAAAATTATTATTATTATCATTATTATTTTGATGGAAAAAAAAAATATTACATATAAAAAGAAGTGCATGGATTCAAGGGAAGAGCTTATTTTTCATTTCTTTTTTAGGCTTAAGACATGATGGTAACTATAGTCTATAAGCTTACCAATCAGTTTACAAATATAAAGAGAATCATTCCTTAATTCTCCAAAAAAAAAAAAAGAAAAAAGAAAAAAGAAAAAGAGAATCATTCCAAAGCACCAAAATTTTCAATTGATGCCCCAAAAAAAGCACAAAAAGAAGGACAAATGTGGTGATGCTAGCAGCTCAAAGCGACAGCACAGAAGAGAAAAGATCTGCAAGAACCTTCAATTGTAGGGCCCCCTTACCACAGAGTACCAACCAAAACCAGGTTGGGTTAAGCTTTGATCACCCACATGAGTTTATGACCGTTAGAATGTAATACATCAACACCAACACCAACAGTCAAATACATGACAAAAGCTCCAGCTTGCTCAGTTCCCCATATCACTCTTCTCCATTCTTAACATAAATATATATATTAATCTTTATGGTACAAACTAAAAAGTATTAAATTAACAGTTTAATACATGATTGTAAAAAACATAAAGGGCCTCTTAAAAGCATGTACCAGATACAGACACTTCACACCTCCACTATAGTCTAGAAATCTCCATAGCTCTCAACATCAACTCTCTCTCTCTCTCTCTCTCAAACCCACTTTAGCCATCTTGCTTTCAAGCTCACCCAACTCACATAAAAGATAGTTAATTTTCTCATATAATTTCAACTACAATCTTCAATTAATCATGGCTGTTCTAGTGTATCTGGTGCTTTTCTTAGCCCTTACTGGCTATTCAAGTAAGCTCCTGGATTTTTTTGAGTCTTTCTTTTCTTTCCCCAAAACCTTAGATTTAAATGGTTAAATCTTGTTTTTGCCATGATTTTCTCTTTTGCCTTTTCCTGCTAAAGTGAAATGGGTAAATAGATTTTCTCAAGTGAGTGTGGAGTTTAATTTTGTTGTTTTCTCTTACTCCATCTGATAAGGATTTAAAATGAAAAAACTTTTTCTTTGCATATATGGCCAAGATATTGCTGGAGACAGTGTATGGCGCCTTTTCCCTTTGATTTTCTTAGTTTCTTGTACTAATTTTTTTTTTTTTTTGGGTGTGGGGAAGGAGATTTGTGTGAACTAACTGATCTATTCTTGGTTTTTGCTTTAAATAATTTTCATTTTTTCTCCTATAGGTGCTACATATTGTGTATGCAAAGATGGGCTCAGTGACCAAGCCCTTCAGAAGTCACTGGATTATGCTTGTGGAGCTGGAGCTGACTGTACTCCTATCGTTCAAAATGGTGCCTGTTACAGCCCTAACACTGTAAAGAATCATTGTGACTATGCTGTGAATAGCTATTACCAAAAAAAGAGTCAGGCTCAAGGGAGCTGTGATTTCTCAGGCTCTGCCACTGTCACACAAACTGCCCCAAGTAAGTACCTTTGGGCTTGGACACTCATCCACCTGCAATTTTTGTTTACTAAAATTTTTTACTGATTTCATTTTTCATCTTCTTTGGATGATTGATTTACAGCTGGATCTTCTACTACTTGTGTTTACCCATCATCCAGGTATGGTTTCTTAGTTCTTACTTCAAATCTTGAATCTTTATGTCATTCTGAGTGAATATTTTGGTTCATTTTCACATGAAAGGAAAAATTTTCAGTTGTTATCTTCAAAACATTTCTGACTTCGGTGGAGTGTGAATCTGGTTTAAAGCTTCCTTTTTTATGTGGGGAACTTTGTTTATTTAGGGGCTTCTTTTCCATGCCCAAAGAAGATTTTTTATTTATTTATTTTGGTTAAAGATTCTTCATACTGATTAATTCTGCTTGTGAAAAGCCTGCTTTCCTAACTTTACCAATCCTGCAATTATTGACATCTAATAAATGGTATTTCTGAACTGGGTTTTGCTTGGATTAGCAATTGCAGCCTAGTATTAGACTAACTTATTGAAGGTGAATAAAATAATTTTCTTGACAGTGATTCAGAAAAGTAGATCTAGTGCCTCACAGCTTCATATCATTACAATCCTGAGCCTGTTTCTTAATAAGAGCTGGTGAGCTGTCATGATGTTGATATTTCACAAGTTCATTTGTCCTCTTTCTCCTCAGATCTCAGCTTCACTTCTGTTTTCTGCATGTTCTTCTTATCATATATTTTTATTTTGATAGAGTAATTATTAAATGATTAAAATGTATTATTTTCTAGTTGTGTAAGTTTTTGGGCCTTGTGACTCACATATTAAAGGGAGACAGAGGCCCAAACATAACCAAATGTGTTAGAATAATAATTAGATAATTAAAGTTCATGCTTTCTTAATGGCTTAAACTTTTAGTAGTATGAAATATGAATTAGTCTTTTTTTCCTTTTTAATTTTATCATAATGAAGCATGGTTTTGAGGTTAATATATATGATGTTTTTTTGGCTCTGTTCAGCTTTTTATTATGAATAGTCTTTTTTTTTTCCTTTTTAATTTTGTCATAATGAAGCATGGTTTTGAGGTTAATATTAATATGATGATGTTTTGCTTTGTTCAGCCAAACAGGAACAACACCAACAACTCCCACAACCACAACTCCAAGCACTACACCTACAGGCACAACTCCAAGCACCACACCTACAGGCACAACTCCAAGCACAACCACACCATCAACTACAACTCCAACCACAACTCCAACCACAACCACACCTACAGGCACAACTCCTTCTTCAGTATTTGGCACAGGAATCAGCCCCTCAGGAACCACCACTACTGGTATCAATGATTCAAGTGCTCCTGTACCTCTCATCACTAGATGCACTAGCCTGTTCTTCTCTCTGGGCCTGACCCTCTGGTTAGTGTTGCTGTGGGCCTGAAAATAATACTACACCTAGTTCAAAAAAAGAGGGGAGGTATTGACTAGTGGGGTTGATGTGTGGACAAGATGTCACCATGATAGAGCCTAGGCTTGTAATTTGGAATCATCTAGAGGCAATTACCACTAAGGTATTTTTTTATTATCTCTTTTTTTTTCTGTTGTCTCCTATGTAAAAAAAATGCTGGGCTGCTGCTGGAGAATTTGATTCCTTTTTGAGTGGTGATATGACTGGTATCGGGGTAGAGGAACCTGATCTCTTCTTTTTAGATTTTTCCTATGTGTATATCTAGAGAGAGGCAGTATTTTTTTTTAATTTAATGGAACTTTACTACCCTATCTACTTATATTAGTTAATTACTTTTTAGCCTATTAAAAATCTTTGTTCTTGTTGGTGTTATGGTTCTTTGTCAAGAATTTCTTATGGTTTTTTAATGTTTAACGTGTCATGTATTATTTTGTTTACAATCCGAATCAAGGAGAAGGAAAAAGGAACCTTTATTGTGAATGGATCCATTGTATTATAGCTAGAATAGTGTGATTTGAACACGTTTCTTGCTGATCTTTTTGACAAATTTGACTCATCATTAGACAGAAAAAAGAGAACATGCCATTGCCACCCCCCATCTACTATGACGTTTACATTTGCACCAATTTAGGTGCACTTTTGATGAAAGACAAACACTTGGCAGCCTATTTTCAATATGTAAAGTTATGAGAGAAAGAGAAGAGAAGAGAAGAGGTTGTTGTTAAAGTTAAAGTTGTGCACGGTAGAAAAGTTTTGATCTTCTGAGCCATTAATTCATGGCTGGGACCAACAAGTGTCAAACCAACCCATATTTTAGAATAATTGAGTTTGACGTGCATGGCCACGTATATATCTGGTTTTAAAAAAAAGCAAATATATATCTGGTTAAGAAAAAAAAAAAGCAATCGTGCATATGCTTTGGCTAAACGGTGTTGGAACTTGAGAGAGACTGGTGACCTACCAACCAAATCAAGTGGTTACAACTCACAAGTTCTAAAATTATTCTATGTGATAATATAATAGATTCGGTTGCATAATAATGTGTAGTGGGACCTAAAATTAATACATACTTTCCCCTTTAATCTGGGGCAGTTTTGTCAAAGTTTCAAAACTTGTAATTAACACTCTTTAAAATTTCATGTTATTGTCATTTTGATCCCCTAAGTTTCAAACTTTATAATTAATCTCTTGAACTTTGGGGTTTCCATCATTTTGGTATTTAAATAAAAATGAGCAAGACTTAGATACAGAACTTAGGTGGTGTTTTTTAAGTTCTCCTTTTAAGATTTTGCCATGTGGAGGAAGAAAGTGTATTTTTAATCAAGTAGTTACATGGCTGAATCTTAAGAGGATTTGTTCAATAAAAATTATAATTCATTTTTCTTTTTCTTTTTTTAAATAACTATCAAATTTATGATACTAAAAATAGAGGAAATAAAATATACTGTAACTTTTGTATTTTTTGTTCTTTCTTCTTCCCCCAAACAGTAGGAAAATTCCCAACATCCAGGGAACCATGACAGCCAACCACTGGGTAGAGCATGAATCCTTAACATATAGAAAGCATTGCATTCATAATCATCTGTTCATAAAAGGAAAAGAAGAGCATTTATATGTGTTTGGTCTATTTCTTCATGTGAAAATCTTGTTTAACAAGAGTTGTGGTCCCAAGCTTCAGCATCAGCATATCTTGCAAGAAATTTTGCTTAAACATCAAGTATATCACTCATTCAAATACTAGTAGATGTTTTGATACAATCTTTTGGGATTCCTTCCAATGAAAATGATTCCGGGCCAGTTGTAGCCCCAGGAATTCGAAAGGCCCTACTTATATAACTAACATGCATTATCATAAACATAAAGGGCTAATAAGTGTCTTTCATTTCCAACAGCAACTAAACTTGGTCCAAAAATTTATGGGTTGGCTTCAACAACTAGTCAAAGTCAGCCACTATATTATATAGTGTAAATTAGTTTTTGGGAAAACTTTACAAGATAAGGTTAATTGTAAGTGTATGGTTAAATGATTAAATCTATTATTTTGTAACAAGTTAAACTTTTGGGAGAATCAATAATTTTAACATAGTATCAGAGCAGGGAGTTCAATCCTTATCTCATCCACTCTATCTTCCATTTAAAATTCAAAGTATTGGGTTTCACCTATTAAAAAGGAAGTTTGAGCTCATACGTGAGAAGTGTTACAAGTATATAGTTAAACGATTAAATTTATAATTTTCTAATAGCTTAAGTTTTTGAGAAAATTGGTAATTTTAGCGGCAATAATAATTCTGATTGAAACCAAAACTTTTGGTACTAAAACAGGATATACATATGATAACGGAGTCTGAATTTTGAAAAGTGCTAAACCATTTTCCATGAACATGTTTCATGGATGAGTCTAGACTGCTCTCCTGGTAAATAGGAAATGGCAGTTTACATCCTGAAGTATGCAAGATTGTGCTTCTATCCAACTTCCCCATCAATTTGTAGAAAGAAGTTATAAATTTACTATAGCTTACCGATATAGGAAACTAAAGACTAGCAATTCCTAAACGGGGCATTGAAGCATCACGTGGAGTGAAATTTACTAAAACGATTTTCTACACAGGACATTAATTGTTAATAAGTTATATGAATATTTGAGTTTCAATGGCATACTTATAAAATGACTGGCAGCATCTATATCTATTACGAATAAACTAGCCGCAAACCCATGCAATGTATGAAAATATATAAATATTATGTAATGGGGTGTAATATATAAAAAGTAATAATTTCTTCGAGTATTACTTATTTAAAAAAAATTATTTCTACAATTTTTTTTTAAATCTTTTTATCTCTACAAGGTACAAATATATCATACTATTACATTTTGTATGTTTAATAAATATTTTTTTAAGGTGAACTATTTTTTTTTAACTTCTGTTGTAGTGTATTATATTTGAAATATAACTAAATTTTATAAGTTTCA